>NC_042964.1:355733-378349 GCF_901001165.1 Salmo trutta | reverse complement strand
TCTCCCTCTGCCCTCCCTCTCCTCCCTCTGCCCTCCCCCTCTCTCTCCCTCTCTCTCTCTCCCTCTCTCTCCCTCTGCCCTCCCTCTCTCTCCCCCTCCCTCTGCCCTCCCTCTCTCTCCCTCTGCCCTCCCTCTCTCTCCCCCTCCCTCCCTCTCTCCCCTCTGCCCTCCCTCTGCCCTCCCTCTGCCCTCCCTCTCTCTCCCTCTGCCCTCCCTCTCTCTCCCTCTGCCCTCCCTCTCTCTCCCTCTGCCCTCCCTCTCTCTCTCCCTCTGCCCTCCCTCTCTCTCTCCCTCTGCCCTCCCTCTCTCTCTCCCTCTGTCCTCTCTCCCTCTGTCCTCTCTCCCTCTGTCCTCTCTCCCTCTGTCCTCTCTCCCTCTGCCCTCTCTCCCTCTGCCCTCCCTCTCTCTCCCTCTGCCCTCCCTCTCTCTCTCCCTCTGCCCTCCCTCTCTCTCTCCCTCTGCCCTCCCTCTCTCTCTCCCTCTGTCCTCCCTCTCTCTCCCTCTATCAGCTCTGATCATTGTTAAAGGAATGAAGGACATTCCAGGAGGGAAGATCAACATAAAGGCCTCCGACATGATGCAGTACCTGAGGAAGAGTGGCTTCTAACCCTTGACCCTTGACCCCGACACCCCCCTTAGATGCTGGTCTTGGTTCAGTTTAGCGTTCCCCTACTACTGGTTCGGATTGGGGGAAGGGAAGCTCATCTGTTCCTCGTGGAATGTCATCCCACCAGCCTCAGTGCCTTCTTGTTTTTGATGATGATGATGATGATGATATGCAAATGATCAAACGTGTGAAATTATGATAGTGGCAAATAAACAGATTTATTCTAAGAAAATATTTATTTTGACTGCTGATTTAATTATTTATTGAGGAGAATGTAGTTAAATTACTGAAATGTTAATGGTAAGTGTGTGTCGGTGTGTGCGCTCTGTCTCTCTGTTTATCTCTGTCTCTCTCTGTTTATCTCTCTCTCTCTCTGTTTATCTCTGTCTCTCTCTGTTTATCTCTGTCTCTCTCTGTTTATCTCTCTGTCTCTCTCTGTTTATCTCTGTCTCTCTCTGTTTATCTCTCTGTCTCTCTCTGTTTATCTCTGTCTCTCTCTGTTTATCTCTCTGTCTCTCTCTGTTTATCTCTGTCTCTCTCTGTTTATCTCTCTCTCTGTCTCTCTCTGTTTATCTCTCTGTCTCTCTCTGTTTATCTCTCTGTCTCTCTCTGTTTATCTCTGTGTCTCTCTCTGTTTATCTCTCTGTCTCTCTCTGTTTATCTCTCTCTCTGTCTCTCTCTGTTTATCTCTCTCTCTGTCTCTCTCTGTTTATCTCTCTCTCTGTCTCTCTCTGTTTATCTCTCTCTCTGTCTCTCTCTGTTTATCTCTCTGTCTGTCTCTCTCTGTCTTTCTCTATATCCATATGTATTACCAGGTCACGCTGCAGTGTTCAACCTGAGGGCTGTTAACCAACTCAACAGTTACATATGTACAACTAACTACGTACAGTGCATTCGGAAAGTATTCAGACCACTTGACTTTCCCAGATTTTGTTACGTTTCAGCCTTATTTTAAAATGGATTAAATAGTTTTTCCCCTCATCTGTCTACACTCAATACTACACTCAGTCTACACTCCAATTTTTTGCGAATGTATTAAATAAAAACAGAAATATCACATTAACATAAGTATTCAGACCCTTTACTCAGTACTTTGTTGAAGCACCTTTGGCAGCGATTACAGCCTCTAGTCTTCTTGGGTAGGACGCTACAAGCTTGGCACACCTGTATTTAGGGAGTTTCTCCCATTCTTCTCTGCAGATCCTCTCAAGCTCTGTCAGGTTGGATGGGGAGAGTTGCTACACAACTATTTTCAGGTCTCTTCAGAGATGTTTGATCTGGTTCAAGTCCGGGCTCTGGCTGGGTCACTCAAAGACATTCAGAGACTTGTCCCGAAGCCACTCCTGTGTTGTCTTGGCCGTGTGCTTAGGGTCGTTGTCCTGTTGGAAGGTGAACCTTCGTCCCAGTCTGAGGTCCTGAGCGCTCTGGAGCAGGTTTTCATCAAGGATCTCTCTGTACTTTGCTCCGTTCATCTTTCCCTCGATCAATGTAAACCGAATGCACCTGAGCTCAATTTCGAGTGTCATAGCAAAGGGTCTGAATACTTATGTAAATAAAGTACTTATGTTTTTGTTTTTAATACAAAAATCAAAAGTAACAGTCAGTATCTGGTGTGGCCACCAGCTGCATTAAGTACTGCAGTGCATCTCCTCCTCATGGACTGCACCAGATTTGCCAGTTCTTGCTGCGTGATGTTACCCCACTCTTCCACCAAGGCACCTGCAGGTTCCCGGACATTTCTGTGGGGAATGGCCCTAGCCCTCACCCTCTGATCCAACAGGTCCCAGACGTGCTCAATGGGATTGAGATCCGGGCTCTTTGCTCTTCACACAGATAAGTTGGGACCTTGGGCATCTTTCTTTTGGTGTTTTTCAGAGTCAGTAGAAAGGCCTATTTAGTGTCCTAAGTTTTCATAACTGTGACCTTAATTGACCATAATTGCCTACCGTCTGTAAGCTGTTAGTGTCTTAACGACCGTTCCACAGGTGCATGTTCATTAATTGTTTATGGTTCACTGAACACGCATGGGAAACAGTGTTTAAACCCTTTACAATGAAGATCTGTGAAGTTATATGGATTTTTACGAATTATCTTTGAAAGACAGGGGCCTGAAAAAGGGAAGTTACTTTTTCGCTGAGTTTATTTACCCATTAAAACTCTCTCTGTCTGTAACTAACTACGTATCTCTATGAAGTATCTGACTGTACCCATTAAAACTCTCTGTCTGTAACTAAGTATCTCTATTTACCCATTAAAACTCTCTCTGTCTGTAACTAAGTATCTCTATTTACCCATTAAAACTCTCTCTGTCTGTAACTAACTAAGTATCTCTATTTACCCATTAAAACTCTCTCTGTCTGTAACTAACTAAGTATCTCTATTTACCCATTAAAACTCTCTCTGTCTGTAACTAACTACATATCTCTATGAAGTATCTCTATGTACCCATTAACACCCTCTCTGTCTGTAACTAACTAAGTATCTCTATTTACCCATTAAACTCTGTCTGTAACTAAGTATCTCTATTTACCCATTAAAACTCTCTCTGTCTGTAACTAAGTGTCTCTATTTACCCATTAAAACTCTCTCTGTCTGTAACTAACTAAGTATCTCTATTTACCCATTAAAACTCTCTCTGTCTGTAACTAACTAAGTATCTCTATGAAGTATCTCTATGTACCCATTAAAACTCTCTCTGTCTAACTACGTATCTCTCTGTAAAGTATCTAACTATCTGGTCACAAGGAGAGTAGGAGGGTTAAATATATTTTTGTACCCAGTAGTAAAGGGTAGGGGTGTTGCTGAGGGGGCTGGCAAAGGGTAAGAGTGTGTGTGTGTGCGTGTGTGTGTGTGTTGGTGAACTGGCCTTTGCGCAGCACTTACAGTACAGTGAAAAGGGTACATGATTGTGTGTTTGTCGGTCGCTGGCCTTTTACTGTGAACCCAAAGTGGCTCACATTTCACCTTTAGCTGAACCTTGACCTTTACACCTTAGCTGGAGAGCTAGGGAGCGTCTGACATGAGGAGAGAAGGAGAGAATGAATGAATAGTTATTGGAAAAGTGATTCAGTCTATAACTACATTGCTTTAAGGCATGGATTCAAAGTGTAGGCCTGCTGCACTGTTGACCATGTGCTTCTTAAAGGCGGCCTGAGAGGAAAACGTTTTTGCTTCGTGACCCACCAATTGAGGTGTCTTTTGAGTTGCGACCCTCCATAAGGATTGAGCGGTGAAAAACATACACAGACCAAAGAATAAGTCAAAAAATATCATCTTGGCAGCGAACAGAAAATGTTGCAGTTTTCAAGCTAATCTTCTGCAATTCTACACATTGCCATGGCTAACGCAGTATTGTAATGCAGTGTTGTAATGCAGTGTTGTAATGCAGTGTTGTAATGCAGTGTTGTAATGCAGTGTTCTAATGCCGTGTTCTAGTGCCGTTTTCTAATGCCGTGTTCTAATGCCGTGTTCTAGGGCCGTGTTCTACTGCCGTGTTCTAGTGTCGTGTTCTACTGCCGTGTTCTAGTGCCGTGTTCTAGTGCCGTTTTGTAATGCGGTGTTCTAGTGCCGTGTTCTAATGCCGTGTTCTAATGCCGTGTTCTAATACAGTGTTCTAATGCAGTGTTCTAATGCCGTGTTCTAGTGCCGTGTTCTAATGCCGTGTTCTAATACAGTGTTCTAATGCAGTGTTCTAATGCCGTGTTCTAGTGCCGTGTTCTAATGCCGTGTTCTAATACAGTGTTCTAATACAGTGTTCTAATGCCGTGTTCTAGTGCCGTGTTCTAATGCAGTGTTCTAGTGCTGTGTTCTAGTGCCGTGTTCTAATACCGTGTTCTAATGCCGTGTTCTAGTGCCGTGTTCTAGTGCCGTGTTCTAGTGCCGTGTTCTAATGCCGTGTTCTAGTGCCGTGCTCTAATGCCGTGTTCTAATGCCGTGCCCTAGTGCCGTGTTCTACTGCCGTGTTCTAGTGCCGTGTTCTAGTGCCGTGTTCTAGTGCCGTGTTCTAGTGCCGTTTTGTAATGCGGTGTTCTAGTGCCGTGTTCTAATGCCGTGTTCTAATGCCGTGTTCTAATGCAGTGTTCTAATGCCGTGTTCTAGTGCCGTGTTCTAGTGCCGTGTTCTAATGCCGTGTTCTAATACAGTGTTCTAATACAGTGTTCTAATGCCGTGTACTAGTGCCGTGTTCTAATGCCGTGTTCTAATACAGTGTTCTAATACAGTGTTCTAATGCCGTGTTCTAGTGCCGTGTTCTAATGCAGTGTTCTAGTGCCGTGTTCTAGTGCCGTGTTCTAATACCGTGTTCTAATGCCGTGTTCTAGTGCCGTGTTCTAGTGCCGTGTTCTAGTGCCGTGTTCTAGTGCCGTGTTCTAATGCCGTGTTCTAGTGCCGTGCTCTAATGCCGTGTTCTAATGCCGTGCTCTAGTGCCGTGTTCTACTGTCGTGTTCTACTGCCGTGTTCTAGTGCCGTGTTCTTGTGCCGTGTTCTAGTGCCGTTTTGTAATGCGGTGTTCTAGTGCCGTGTTCTAATGCCGTGTTCTAATGCCGTGTTCTAATACAGTGTTCTAATGCAGTGTTCTAATGCCGTGTTCTAGTGCCGTGTTCTAATGCAGTGTTCTAATACAGTGTTCTAATACAGTGTTCTAATGCCGTGTTCTAGTGCCGTGTTCTAATGCCGTGTTCTAATACAGTGTTCTAATACAGTGTTCTAATGCCGTGTTCTAGTGCCGTGTTCTAATGCAGTGTTCTAGTGCCGTGTTCTAGTGCCGTGTTCTAATTCCGTGTTCTAATGCCGTGTTCTAGTGCCGTGTTCTAGTGCCGTGTTCTAGTGCCGTGTTCTAATGCCGTGTTCTAGTGCCGTGTTCTAGTGCCGTGTTCTAATGCCGTGTTCTAATACAGTGTTCTAATTCCGTGTTCTAATTCCGTGTTCTAATACAGTGTTCTAATGCCGTGTTCTAGTGCCGTGTTCTAATGCCGTATTCTAATACAGTGTTCTAATGCCGTGTTCTAATACAGTGTTCTAATTCCGTGTTCTAATTCTGTGTTCTAATACAGTGTTCTACTGCCGTGTTCTAATACAGTGTTCTAATGCCGTGTTCTAGTGCTGTGTTCTAATGCCATGTTATAATGGCCTGTTCTAACACCGCGTTCTAATGCAGCGTTCTAACGCCGTGTTCTAACTCAGTGTTCTAATGCAGTGTTCTAATAATAACATTATAAAAACATCAATGGGGGCCTGATTGTTTAATTTAGTTTATTGTAAATTCTCCAAGATTATAGGCTATTATTAAAAAATCTATAGGTCCATTAGCTTTTCTACCTCTATTTGGGTTTAATCATTTAAGTTTAAACAAACAGTTTTTCCATCCTCAATTTTTTTTCTATACACAATTTTGTTTATCCCACAGCTCACTTGGACCCGGGCCTCGACCCACAGTTTAGGAAGCACTGCACTACATTATCACTGCCTGAAGAGCTGCAGTAAGGCCTTGTGCAGGGTTTAGTTCCAACCAAGCACCACATCACCTCTCCAACTCAACTTATTGATCAATATCAATGATTGGATTAATGAAACTAACCGGTTTTCCAGAAGCATCTGAAGTCTAAATTCACTGTCAGAACCTTCAGAAGAGCACTGCTAAATCTCTGAGCTGTATCCAGTCCTAAAGTAGAGCTGTATCCAGTCCTAAAGTAGAGCTGTATCCAGTCCTAAAGTAGAGCTGTATCCAGTCCTAAAGTAGAGCTGTATCCAGTCCTAAAGTAGAGCTGTATCCAGTCCTAAAGTAGAGTTGTATCCATGTACCAGTCCTAAAGTAGAGCTGTATCCAGGCCTAAAGTAGAGCTGTATCCAGTCCTAAAGTAGAGCTGTATCCAGTCCTAAAGTAGAGCTGTATCTAGTCCTAAAGTAGAGCTGTATCCAGTCCTAAAGTAGAGCTGTATCCAGTCCTAAAGTAGAGCTGTATCCAGTTCTAAAGTAGAGCTGTATCCAGGCCTAAAGTAGAGCTGTATCTAGTCCTAAAGTAGAGCTGTATCCAGTCCTAAAGTAGAGCTGTATCCAGTCCTAAAGTAGAGCTGTATCCAGTCCTAAAGTAGAGCTGTATCCAGTCCTAAAGTAGAGCTGTATCCAGTCCTAAAGTAGAGCTGAATCCAGTCCTAAAGTAGAGCTGTATCCAGTCCTAAAGTAGAGCTGTATCCAGTCCTAAAGTAGAGTTGTATCCATGTACCAGTCCTAAAGTAGAGCTGTATCCAGGCCTAAAGTAGAGCTGTATCCAGTCCTAAAGTAGAGCTGTATCCAGTCCTAAAGTAGAGCTGTATCTAGTCCTAAAGTAGAGCTGTATCCAGTCCTAAAGTAGAGCTGTATCCAGTCCTAAAGTAGAGCTGTATCCAGTTCTAAAGTAGAGCTGTATCCAGGCCTAAAGTAGAGCTGTATCTAGTCCTAAAGTAGAGCTGTATCCAGTCCTAAAGTAGAGCTGTATCTAGTCCTAAAGTAGAGCTGTATCCAGTCCTAAAGTAGAGCTGTATCCAGTCCTAAAGTAGAGCTGTATCCAGTTCTAAAGTAGAGCTGTATCCAGTGCTAAAGTTGAGCTGTATCCAGTCCTAAAGTAGAGCTGTATCCAGTCCTAAAGTAGAGCTGTATCTAGTCCTAAAGTAGAGCTGTATCCAGTCCTAAAGTAGAGCTGTATTCAGACCTAAAGTAGAGCTGTATCCAGTCCTAAAGTAGAGCTGTATCCAGTCCTAAAGTAGAGCTGTATCCAATCCTAAAGTAGAGCTGTATCCAGGCCTAAAGTAGAGCTGTATCCAGTCCTAAAGTAGAGCTGTATCCAGTCCTAAAGTAGAGCTGTATCCAGTCCTAAAGTAGAGATGTATCCAGTCCTAAAGTAGAGCTGTATCCAGTCCTAAAGTAGAGCTGTATCCATGTACCAGTCCTAAAGTAGAGCTGTATCCAGGCCTAAAGTAGAGCTGTATCCAGTCCTAAAGTAGAGCTGTATCCATGTACCAGGCCTAAAGTAGAGCTGTATCCAGTCCTAAAGTAGAGCTGTATCCAGTCCTAAAGTAGAGCTGTATCCAGTCCTAAAGTAGAGCTGTATCCAGTCCTAAAGTAGAGCTGTATCCAGTCCTAAAGTAGAGCTGTATCCAGTCCTAAAGTAGAGCTGTATCCAGTCCTAAAGTAGAGCTGTATCCAATCCTAAAGTAGAGCTGTATCCAGGCCTAAAGTAGAGCTGTATCCAGTCCTAAAGTAGACCTGTATCCAGTCCTAAAGTAGAGCTGTATCCAGTCCTAAAGTAGAGCTGTATCCAGTCCTAAAGTAGAGCTGTATCCAGGCCTAAAGTAGAGCTGTATCCAGTCCTAAAGTAGACCTGTATCCAGTCCTAAAGTAGAGCTGTATCCAGTCCTAAAGTAGAGCTGTATCCAGTCCTAAAGTAGAGCTGTAGAGCTGTATCCAGTCCTAAAGTAGAGCTGTATCCAGTCCTAAAGTAGAGCTGTATCCAGTCCTAAAGTAGAGCTGTATCCAGGCCTAAAGTAGAGCTGTATCCAGGCCTAAAGTAGAGCTGTATTCAGTCCTAAAGTAGAGCTGTATCCATGTACCATTCCTAAGATCAGATTCATGTGTTCATAGGAACCCCCCTGTTCTCTACCTGATCAGATCAGATTCATGTGTTCATAGGAACCCCCCTGTTCTCTACCTGATCAGATTCATGTGTTCATAGGAACCCCCCTGTTCTCTACCTGATCAGATTCATGTGTTCATAGGAACCCCCCTGTTCTCTACCTGATCAGATCAGATTCATGTGTTCATAGGAACCCCCCTGTTCTCTACCTGATCAGATTCATGTGTTCATAGGAACCCCCCTGTTCTCTGCCTGATCAGATCATATTCATGTGTTCATAGGAACCCCCCTGTTCTCTACCTGATCAGATCAGATTCATGTGTTCATAGGAACCCCCCTGTTCTCTACCTGATCAGATCAGATTCCTGTGTTCATAGGAACCCCTCTGTTCTCTACCTGATCAGATTCATGTGTTCATAGGAACCCCCCTGTTCTCTACCTGATCAGATTCATGTGTTCATAGGAACCCCCCTGTTCTCTACCTGATCAGATCAGATTCCTGTGTTCATAGGAACCCCCCTGTTCTCTACCTGATCAGATCAGATTCCTGTGTTCATAGGAACCCCTCTGTTCTCTACCTGATCAGATTCATGTGTTCATAGGAACCCCCCTGTTCTCTACCTGATCAGATTCATGTGTTCATAGGAAACCCCCTGTTCTCTACCTTATCAGATTCATGTATTCATAGGAACCCCCCTGTTCTCTACCTGATCAGATCAGATTCATGTGTTCATAGGAACCCCCCTGATCAGATTCATGTGTTCATAGGAACCCCCCTGTTCTCTACCTGATCAGTTCAGATTCATGTGTTCATAGGAACCCCCCTGTTCTCTACCTGATCATATTCATGTGTTCATAGGAACCCCCCTGTTCTCTACCTGATCAGATCAGATTCATGTGTTCATAGGAACCCCCTGTTCTCTACCTGATCAGATCAGATTCATGTGTTCATAGGAACCCCCCTGTTCTCTACCTGATCAGATTCATGTGTTCATAGGAAACCCCCCTGTAAATCAACAGTAGGCCTACATGTTTTAAGTTGAAGAAAAAATCTCCAAAGTAATCTGAATTATTATGTGATGCTCTTCAAATCCTCTTTCATAGTGTTGAATCATTTGGAGAGAGAAACTAGAAAACATCTTATATATTGATGAATCGTTTGGTGAGAGAAACTAGAAAACATCTTATATATTGATGAATCGTTTGGTGAGAGAAACTAGAAAACATCTTATATATTGATGAATCGTTTGGAGAGAGATACTAGAAAACATCTTATATATTGATGAATCGTTTGGTGAGAGAAACTAGAAAACATCTTATATATTGATGAATCGTTTGGTGAGATAAACTAGAAAACATCTTATATATTGATGAATCGTTTGGAGAGAGAAACTAGAAAACATCTTATATATTGATGAATCGTTTGGTGAGAGAAACTAGAAAACATCTTATATATTGATGAATCGTTTGGAGAGAGATACTAGAAAACATCTTATATATTGATGAATCGTTTGGTGAGAGAAACTAGAAAACATCTTATATATTGATGAATCGTTTGGTGAGATAAACTAGAAAACATCTTATATATTGATGAATCGTTTGGAGAGAGAAACTAGAAAACATCTTATATATTGATGAATCGCTTGGAGAGAGAAACTAGAAAACATCTTATATATTGATGAATCGTTTGGAGAGAGAAACTAGAAAACATCTTATATATTGATGAGTCGTTTGGTGAGAAAATGTAAAATATCTTATATATTGAGGAATCATTTGGAGGGAAACGTATGTATTCGACACATTAACACAAACTCAGACACATATGTTACCGTCCTTTCAGTTTCTGCATTTCTGAGTGTGTCTGATCATTTTCCTTCCGTCCCTAAGCCCTTGTCCTTATATGGGGGCGGCAGGCCGCTAGTGGCGGTCTATAAAGCACCCGCGGTGGGACAGGGGTGCCACTTTCCAGAAGGACAGTCGGACAGCCAGCCAGCCAGCCAGCCAGCCGCCTCAACCCCCCTCAGGTACCATGCTTTCTGGGTTATTCGATTCGCTCTGCATACACATTCATAGAAACTTCAGAAACATTTACTAGGAAAGACCAACTTGTGTAGTTGTCCATTTAATGTAACTCTGCTTTGGCACTCTCAACTCTAGCCTTGTAACTTTGTTTGCTTATGTTCTATGACTGATAAACTTTATAAACTTTATAAACAGGCCTACAATGAATACTTTAATTTTAGCGTTTGAGATTGAAGCCATGGGATATGTTCTTAGACATTGCAACTGTTAGAAACATACAGTGTAGTAAGCCTAGTTCTCATGCGTCTGCGATTGAATTCGTTTTTCATCTTTTCAGTTTTTGTTTTCAAACCTCCTCCTGTAGCCGAATGACAACGTGATGACCTTCAGCGGAGGACACGAATAGTTCATGTGTTGTAAGGTCTAGAATAAACTCAAATAATTAACTTGGCCGCTACTCTCTGCAGATGGATCTGAGCTATACTTCGGCCTGTAATAGTAAAGCCTGAAAATGGATTTAGGAATAAACATGTATGACCAGCATGCAATTAAATATTGTAGCGGGATGATTTTAATTCACTTCCACATTTGCAGCGCATTTGATCATAGTCCAGGCCTACGCTACATCTAACAAAGAGAGATGGTTTGCAAGATGTAGCCTATCGCATCGGAGGAGGAGCAGGACACTGTTACACAATCTCCCGATAAAGTGCTGGTCAAAGTCCGTCTCACAATCACTGTCGGGCACTGCGCCGGTTCAGTTGCGTCACTGTGATGTTCTTTTGATATTTCTGTGTGCCGTTATACTTCCTCCTGACCATCTAATCTATTCAAACATTCTGTAAGTATCCGGGCAGTTACCCAGCACGCACTCTGTTTTGATTCCTCACCGGTCACAGTTGGTGTTGGGTGGAGTTATTGGGCAGCTGAACCTTTTAATGACTGTTGTCTGCTGTCATCTAACAGGGAGAGTGAGAGAGACCAGTGGGCTGTCTTTGTGTGATGGACATGAATGTTGTTGTTTCAGCCTCTCTTGCAGCTCTACACGCTGAGGAAAAAAAGTGTTCCAAAGTGTTCTGCAGCTGTCCCCATAGGAGAACCCTTTTTGGCTCCAGGTAGAACTCTTTAGTGTTCCATGTAGACCCAAAAGGGGTTTAGTTTCTCCTAGTGCTGACCCCATTTAGTTCCTCCTAGTGCTGACCCCATTTAGTTTCTCCTAGTGCTGACCCCATTTAGTTTCTCCTAGTGCTGACCCCATTTAGTTTCTCCTAGTGCTGACCCCATTTAGTTTCTCCTAGTGCTGACCCCATTTAGTTTCTCCTAGTGCTGACCCCATTTAGTTTCTCCTAGTGCTGACCCCATTTAGTTTCTCCTAGTGCTGACCCCATTTAGTTTCTCCTAGGGCTGACCCCATTTAGTTTCTCCTAGGGCTGACCCCATTTAGTTTCTCCTAGTGCTGACCCCATTTAGTTTCTCCTAGGGCTGACCCCATTTAGTTTCTCCTAGTGCTGACCCCATTTAGTTTCTCCTAGTGCTGACCCCATTTAGTTTCTCCTAGTGCTGACCCCATTTAGTTTCTCCTAGGGCTGGCCCCATTTAGTTTCTCCTAGTGCTGACCCCATTTAGTTTCTCCTAGTGCTGACCCCATTTAGTTTCTCCTAGTGCTGACCCCATTTAGTTTCTCCTAGTGCTGACCCCATTTAGTTTCTCCTAGTGCTGACCCCATTTAGTTTCTCCTAGTGCTGACCCCATTTAGTTTCTCCTAGTGCTGACCCCATTTAGTTTCTCCTAGTGCTGACCCCATTTAGTTTCTCCTAGGGCTGACCCCATTTAGTTTCTCCTAGGGCTGACCCCATTTAGTTTCTCCTAGTGCTGACCCCATTTAGTTTCTCCTAGGGCTGGCCCCATTTAGTTTCTCCTAGTGCTGACCCCATTTAGTTTCTCCTAGTGCTGACCCCATTTAGTTTCTCCTAGTGCTGACCCCATTTAGTTTCTCCTAGTGCTGACCCCATTTAGTTTCTCCTAGTGCTGACCCCATTTAGTTTCTCCTAGTGCTGACCCCATTTAGTTTCTCCTAGTGCTGACCCCATTTAGTTTCTCCTAGTGCTGACCCCATTTAGTTTCTCCTAGGGCTGGCCCCATTTAGTCTACTGGTCAATAGGCTGCTGGTCGACCAAGATTTCTTTAGTTGAGCAGTAGAAAAAAAATAATAATCATGACACCTGTCTGAGTGGACTGATCCATTGTGGAGGCTGTGGGGATGGCCCAGTCCGTCAGTCTAACATGACACCTGTCTGAGTGGACTGATCCATTGTGGAGGCTGTGGGGATGGCCCAGTCCGTTAGTAACATGACACCTGTCTGAGTGGACTGATCCATTGTGGAGGCTGTGGGGGTGGCCCAGTCCGTCAGTAACATGACACCTGTCTGGGTGGACTGATCCATTGTGGAGGCTGTGGGGATGGCCCAGTCCGTCAGTAACATGACACCTGTCTGAGTGGACTGATCCATTGTGGAGGCTGTGGGGGTGGCCCAGTCCGTCAGTAACATGACACCTGTCTGAGTGGACTGATCCATTGTGGAGGCTGTGGGGATGGCACAGTCCGTCAGTAACATGACACCTGTCTGAGTGGACTGATCCATTGTGGAGGCTGTGGGGATGGCACAGTCCGTCAGTAACATGACACCTGTCTGAGTGGACTGATCCATTGTGGAGGCTGTGGGGATGGCCCAGTCCGTCAGTCTAACATGACACCTGTCTGAGTGGACTGATCCATTGTGGAGGCTGTGGGGATGGCACAGTCCGTCAGTCTAACATGACACCTGTCTGAGTGGACTGATCCATTGTGGAGGCTGTGGGGATGGCCCAGTCCGTCAGTCTAACATGACACCTGTCTGAGTGGACTGATCCATTGTGGAGGCTGTGGGGATGGCACAGTCCGTCAGTCTAACATGACACCTGTCTGAGTGGACTGATCCATTGTGGAGGCTGTGGGGATGGCCCAGTCCGTCAGTAACATGACACCTGTTTGAGTGGACTGATCCATTGTGGAGGCTGTGGGGATGGCCCAGTCCGTCAGTAACATGACACCTGTCTGAGTGGACTGATCCATTGTGGAGGCTGTGGGGATGGCACAGTCCATCAGTAACATGATACCTGTCTGAGTGGACTGATCCATTGTGGAGGCTGTGGGGATGGCCCAGTCCGTCAGTAACATGACACCTGTCTGAGTGGACTGATCCATTGTGGAGGCTGTGGGGATGGCACAGTCCGTCAGTCTAACATGACACCTGTCTGAGTGGACTGATCCATTGTGGAGGCTGTGGGGATGGCCCAGTCCGTCAGTCTAACATGACACCTGTCTGGGTGGACTGATCCATTGTGGAGGCTGTGGGGATGGCCCAGTCCGTCAGTAACATGACACCTGTCTGGGTGGACTGATCCATTGTGGAGGCTGTGGGGATGGCACAGTCCATCAGTAACATGACACCTGTCTGAGTGGACTGATCCATTATGGAGGCTGTGGGGATGGCACAGTCCGTCAGTAACATGATACCTGTCTGAGTGGACTGATCCATTGTGGAGGCTGTGGGGATGGCCCAGTCCGTCAGTCTAACATGACACCTGTCTGAGTGGACTGATCCATTGTGGAGGCTGTGGGGATGGCACAGTCCGTCAGTCTAACATGACACCTGTCTGGGTGGACTGATCCATTGTGGAGGCTGTGGGGATGGCCCAGTCCGTCAGTAACATGACACCTGTCTGAGTGGACTGATCCATTGTGGAGGCTGTGGGGATGGCCCAGTCCGTCAGTAACATGACACCTGTCTGAGTGGACTGATCCATTGTGGAGGCTGTG
The DNA here is from genome assembly GCF_901001165.1 of Salmo trutta. Taxonomy (NCBI): domain Eukaryota; kingdom Metazoa; phylum Chordata; class Actinopteri; order Salmoniformes; family Salmonidae; genus Salmo; species Salmo trutta. The sequence continues at coordinate 364,254 of NC_042964.1, read as the reverse complement.
GGGATGGCACAGTCCGTCAGTAACATGATACCTGTCTGAGTGGACTGATCCATTGTGGAGGCTGTGGGGATGGCCCAGTCCGTCAGTAACATGATACCTGTCTGAGTGGACTGATCCATTGTGGAGGCTGTGGGGATGGCCCAGTCCGTCAGTAACATGATACCTGTCTGATTGGACTGATCCATTGTGGAGGCTGTGGGGATGGCACAGTCCGTCAGTCTAACATGACACCTGTCTGAGTGGACTGATCCATTGTGGAGGCTGTGGGGATGGCCCAGTCCATCAGTAACATGATACCTGTCTGAGTGGACTGATCCATTGTGGAGGCTGTGGGGATGGCCCAGTCCGTCAGTCTAACATGACACCTGTCTGAGTGGACTGATCCATTGTGGAGGCTGTGGGGATGGCCCAGTCCGTCAGTAACATGACACCTGTCTGAGTGGACTGATCCATTGTGGAGGCTGTGGGGGTGGCACAGTCCGTCAGTCTAACATGTTGACTACACCGGGCACGCGTGACATCACACGCATGTTGATTTTGTCCACCCACACCAGACGCGATCAGGACATGCAGGTTGAAATATCAAAACAAACTCTGAACCAACTATATAAATGTAAATGACATCGCCGAAGTCGAGGATCGGTAGGATGGTCAGTTTTACGAGGGTGTGTTTGAGAGCATGAGTGAAGGATGCTTTGTTGCAAAATAGGAAGCCGATTCTAGATTTAACTTTGGATTGGAGATGCTTAATGTGAGTCTGGAAGGAGAGTTTACAGTCTAACCAGACACCTAGGTATTTGTAGTTGTCGACATATTCTAAGTCAGAGCCGTCCAGAGTAGTGATGCTGGACGGGCGGGCAGGTGCAGGCAGCGATCGGTTGAAGAGCATGCATTTAGTTTTTACTTGCATTTAAGAGCAGTTGGAGGCCACGGAAGGAGAGTTGTATGGCATTGAAGCTTGTCTGGAGGTTAGTTAACACAGTGTCCAAAGAAGGGCCAGAAGTATACAGAATGGTGTCGTCTGCGTAGAGGTGAATCAGAGAATCACCAGCAGCAAGAGCGACATCATTGATGTATACAGAGAAGAGAGTCGGCCCGAGAATTGAACCCCGTGGCGCCCCCGTAGAGACTGCCAGAGGACCGGACAACAGGCCCTCCAATTTGACACATTGAACTCTATCTGAGAAGTAGTTTGTGAACCAGGCGAGGCAGTCATTTGAGAAACCAAGGCTATTGAGTCTGCCGATGAGGATGTGGTGGTTGACAAAGTCGAAAGCCTTGGCCAGGTCGATGAATACGGCTGCACAGTAATGTCTCTTATCAATGGCGGTTATGATATTGCTTAGGACCTTGTGCGTGTCTGAGATGCACCCATGACCAGCTCTGAAACCAGATTGCATAGTGGAGAAGGTATGTTGGGATTCGAAATGGTCGGTGATCTGTTTGTTAACTTGGCTTTCGAAGACCTTAGAAAGGCATGGCAGGATAGATATAGGTCTATAACAGTTTGGTCTAGAGTGTCTCCCCTTTGAAGAGGGGGAAGACCGCAGCAGCTTTCCAATTTTTGGGGATCTCAGACGATTCAAAAGAGAGGTTGAACAGGTTAGTAATAGGGGTTGCAACAATTTTGGCAGATAATTTTAGAAAGAGAGGGTCCAGATTGTCTAGCCCAGCTGATTTGTAGGAGTCCAGATTTTGCAGCTCTTTCAGAACATCAGCTATCTGGATTTGGGAGAAGGAGAAGTGGGGGAGGCTTGGGCAAGTTGCTGCAGAGCTGTTGGCCGGGGTAGGGGTAGCCAGGTGGAAAGCATGGCCAGCCGTAGAGAAATGCTTATTGAAATTCTCAATTATAGTGGATTTATCGGTGGTGACAGTGTTTCCTAGCTTCAGTGCAGTGGGCAGCTGGGAGGAGGTGCTCTTATTCTCCATGGACTTTAGTGTCCCAGAACTTTTTGGAGTTTGTGTTACAGGATGCAAATTTCTGCTTGAAAAAGGTAGCCTTTGCTTTCCTAACTGCCTGTGTATATTGGTTCCTAACTTCCCTGAAAAGTTGCATATCACGGGGGCTATTCGATGCTAATGCAGAACGCCACAGGATGTTTTTGTGTTGGTCGAGGGCAGTCAGGTCTGGAGTGAACCAAGGGCTATATCTGTTCCTAGTTAAAAAGAATTTGAATGGAGCAAGCTTATTTAAGATGGTGAGGAAGGCACTTTTAAAGAATAACCAGGCATCCTCTATTGATGGGATGAGGTCAATATCCTTCCAGGATACCCGGGCCAGGTAGATTAGAAAGGCCTGCTCGCTGAAGTGTTTTAGGGAGCGTTTGACAGTGATGTGTAGAGGTCGTTTAACCGCAGACCCATTACGGATGCAGGCAATGAGGCAGTGATCGCTGAGATCTTGGTTGAAAACAGCAGAGGTGCATTTGGAGGGCGAGTTAGTTAGGATGATATCTATGAGGGTGCCCGTGTTTACGGATTTGGGGTTGTACCTGGTAGGTTCATTGATAATTTGTGTGAGATTGAGGGCATCAAGCTTAGATTGTAGGATGGCCGGGGTGTTAAGCATGTCCCAGTTTAGGTCACCTAGCAGCACGAGCTCTGAAGATAGATGGGGGGCAATCAACTCACATCTGGTGTCCAGGGCACAGCTGGGGGCAGAGGGTGGTCTATAGCAAGCAGAAACGGTGAGAGACTTGTTTCTGGAAAGGTGGATTTTTAAAAGTAGAAGCTCGAATTGTTTGAGTACTCTGCAGGCTATCTCAAGGCATATCATTATCATTAGTAGACTTAGTATAGAACCACTATGTCATTATCATTAGTAGACTTAGTATAGAACCACCATGTCATTATCATTAGTAGACTAGGTATAGAACCACCATGTCATTATCATTAGTAGACTTAGTATAGAACCTCCATGTCATTATCATTAGTAGACTTAGTATAGAACCTCCATGTCATTATCATTAGTAGACTAGGTATAGCAGCCTTGTAGAACCTCCATGTCATTATCATTAGTAGACTAGGTATAGCAGCCTTGTAGAACCTCCATGTCATTATCATTAGTAGACTAGGTATAGCAGCCTTGTAGAACCTCCATGTCATTATCATTAGTAGACTAGGTATAGAACCACCATGTCATTATCATTAGTAGACTAGGTATAGAACCTCCATGTCATTATCATTAGTAGACTAGGTATAGAACCTCCATGTCATTATCATTAGTAGACTAGGTATAGAACCTCCATGTCATTATCATTAGTAGACTAGGTATAGAACCTCCATGTCATTATCATTAGTAGACTAGGTATAGAACCTCCATGTCATTATCATTAGTAGACTAGGTATAGCAGCCTTGTAGAACCTAAGAGCGCATCCTGTTTAGTCTTTACACCGTAACTTATTTTGCCCTTTATTTCAATACTTATATAGGCCACTGTATCAATCAGTCATTCATTCGTTTATGTCCTCACACAGCATATGAGTCATTCATGTGAAATGCAATACAGTATTTTAGTTCAAATAAAATAAAGCCACCATTGAATAATTAGCATGAACAATAAATACGTCTAAACCGTTCCATCACGATTGAACACGACTGTTTTTAGTCTTTGCTGTACATTTACGTCATTTAGCAGACGCTCTTATCCAGAGCGACTTACAGTAGTGAATGCATACATTTCATACATTTTTTTTTTCTGTGCTGGCCCCCCGTGGGAATTGAACCCACAACCCTGGCGTTGCACACACCATGCTCTACCAACTGAGCTACAGGGAAGGCTGTAATAAAGGCTTTACAAAAAACAAAAGTTACAGGACTCTCTGGTACTCTAACAATTGATTTGGTGTTTACATTGTTCCAAATGGTCAGAAATGATATTGTAATCTAACAGCACGTGTTTGTTACATAAAATGTACGCAGCGTTTGTTCCTCACCTTATTTTTTCTTGATCTCCAGTATTTTCCACAACTAGTCAAATTTATTCCACACATCTGACTTCCCCTTTACCTCCTGAGCAACCAGTAAACATTCCCCCGTTTTTGGTTTATTTGCCACGTCCTCTGCATCCATTTTGCTGTCACGTGTGTTACAGTGTTCAGAGTTTCTTATAACCAATTTATTGATGTGATTGTGATATAGGTCAGGCCCTATTGGTCACATGCATGCGATGCTTACATGTGTCACGTAAATAGGGAAGGTTTTTCCTAAACAGATGAGGGATTTTGGTAACAGAACTTTTCAGTCAGAAATGGCTGTGATTATGTTGCAGCTTCAGCAACACAGACAGAGAGAAGAGTGCTAGTCACACAGTCACTAGCTGTCTGTCTTTTTAACACAACGCAGCAAGTCAGAGCCAGGCCCGGCACAATCAAATCAATTGCGGTTGGACTCCCTCTAGTCATTTGTGTGTCTTAATTATTTAATCAAACAGTGTGCTTAAAGTATCAGACAACCTCACTGCATGTAGTTGATTTGATTAAAACACATAGGATGTATCGATATATGGAAAAATACACTTTTTACAATTTTAACAGCTCTCGTTTCTCCTATGGGAACAGCTCTAGTTTCTCCTATGGGAGCAGCCCTAGTTTCTCCTATGGGAACAGCTCTAGTTTCTCCTATGGGAACAGCTCTAGTTTCTCCTATGGGAACAGCTCTAGTTTCTCCTATGGGAACAGCTCTAGTTTCTCCTATGGGAACAGCTCTAGTTTCTCCTATGGGAACAGCCCTAGTTTCTCCTATGGGAACAGCTCTAGTTTCTCCTATGGGAACAGCTCTAGTTTCTCCTATGGGAACAGACCTAGTTTCTCCTATGGGAACAGCTCTAGTTTCTCCTATGGGAACAGCTCTAGTTTCTCCTATGGGAACAGCTCTAGTTTCTCCTATGGGAACAGCTCTAGTTTCTCCTATGGGAACAGCTCTAGTTTCTCCTATGGGAACAGACCTAGTTTCTCCTATGGGAACAGACCTAGTTTCTCCTATGGGAACAGCTCTAGTTTCTCCTATGGGAGCAGCCCTAGTTTCTCCTATGGGAGCAGCCCTAGTTTCTCCTATGGGAACAGCTCTAGTTTCTCCTATGGGAACAGACCTAGTTTCTCCTATGGGAACAGCTCTAGTTTCTCCTATGGGAACAGCCCTAGTTTCTCCTATGGGAACAGCTCTAGTTTCTCCTATGGGAGCAGCCCTAGTTTCTCCTATGGGAACAGCTCTAGTTTCTCCTATGGGAACAGCTCTAGTTTCTCCTATGGGAACAGCTCTAGTTTCTCCTATGGGAACAGCTCTAGTTTCTCCTATGGGAACAGCTCTAGTTTCTCCTATGGGAACAGCCCTAGTTTCTCCTATGGGAACAGCTCTAGTTTCTCTTATGGGAACAGCTCTAGTTTCTCTTATGGGAATAGCTCTAGTTTCTCCTATGGGAACAGACCTAGTTTCTCCTATGGGAACAGCTCTAGTTTCTCCTATGGGAACAGCCCTAGTTTCTCCTATGGGAACAGCCCTAGTTTCTCCTATGGGAACAGCCCTAGTTTCTCCTATTTTGGTTCCAGGTTGCACTTCTGTTTTTAGAGTGTAGTAGAGTGTAGTAGAGTGTAGTAGAGTGTAGTAGAGTGTAGTAGAGTGTAGTACAGTGTAGTACAGTGTATCTACTAGCGATACAGTCGTCTCAAAGCAACAGGGTGAATGGTGTGTTGTGCAACAGGTTTGTGTGTAGAATGAATAAAGATCAGGTACATTTAGAGGAGATTTGGGATGTGGGTTTTAATGTTGATGTGGACATACAGCATGTTAGCCTAGTTTAGCTAAACCGACAGCCTAGACCTGTATTGTTTTTTTTTTATTTAGAAATATATAACATCGTAATGTTGCTCTAGGATATTGCTTTAAACTGTTGATGAGGACATAGAGAATGAGAAGGTTGTCTCCCAGTCATATAAGGGGAGTCTCAGGGAGAGAGGCAGAGTCTCAGAGTCTCAGGGAGAGAGGCAGAGTCTCAGGGAGAGAGGCAGAGTGTCAGGGAGAGAGGCAGAGTGTCAAGGAGAGAGGCAGAGTCTCAGAGTCTCAGGGAGAGTCTCAGAGTCTCAGGGAGAGAGGCAGAGTCTCAGGCAGAGTCTCAGGCAGAGTCTCAGGCAGAGTCTCAGGCAGAGTCTCAGGCAGAGTCTCAGGCAGAGTCTCAGGCAGAGTCTCAGGCAGAGTCTCAGGCAGAGTCTCAGGCAGAGATGCAGAGTCTCAGAGTTTCAGGGAGAGAGTTAGACAGACATAAAAGATAACTCAAGAACCAGATAGGAAATGTAATCTCAAATGTTCTGAATGTTGAGTGTGTGGGGGAGGGCCAGTGTGTGTGTGTATTAATAGACACACTGTATTGCGTACTGTAATACAGTAATGCCATGGCCAACAATAACGTCGAGTGAAAGGTCACACGGAAACCTCTAGTGAATCTACAGAAAGGTCAAAGGAAAAGGTTAGAGATTAAACAGGCTCTAGAACTCTTCACACACACTGCTAACAACACACTTAGCTCAGCACACACACACACACACACACACACACACACACACACACACACACACACACACACACACACACACACTGCTAACAACACACTTAGCTCAGCACGCACACACACACACACACACACACACACACACACACACACACACACACTGCTAACAACACACTTAGCTCAGCACGTACACACACACACACACACACACACACGTACACACACACACACTGCTAACACACGTAGCTCAGCACGTACACACACACACACACACACACACGTACACACACACACACTGCTAACAACACACGTAGCTCAGCACGTACACACACACACACACGCACACACACTGCTAACAACACACTTAGCTCAGCACGTACACACACACACACACACACACACACACACTGCTAACACACGTAGCTCAGCACGTACACACACACAGACACACACACACACACACACACACACACACACACACACTGCTAACAACACACTTAGCTCAGTACGTATACACACACACACACACACACACACACACACACACTGCTAACAACACACGTAGCTCAGCACGTACACACACACACACACACACACACACACACACACACACACACACACACTGCACGAAACCATACTACACTAACCTACGTAACCAGGTAACCATACTAATGTGACCTCACTGCTCTCTGATAGGCTAGCTGTGTGTTGATGCTTGTAGGAGGAAACACAATGTGGAGAGTGGGACAGATTCCACTGTGATGCAGACATGAAGCTACACACACAGTGGCTAAGCTACCCACACAGTGGCTAAGCTACCCACACAGTGGCTAAGCTACCTACACAGTGGCTAAGCTACCCACACAGTGGCTAAGCTACCCACACAGTGGCTAAGCTACCTACACAGTGGCTAAGCTGCCCACACAGTGGCTAAGCTACCTACACAGTGGCTAAGCTACCTACACAGTGGCTAAGCTACCCACACAGTGGCTAAGCTACCCACACAGTGGCTAAACTTGGCTAAGCTACCTACACAGTGGCTAAGCTACCTACACAGTGGCTAAGTCAGGTCAGTCACACACAGAGGTGTACATACCGACTACAGTACAGATTGCTAGGAGAGTGGAGACTCTGACCTGCATTTTGATTGGCTGACAGCAACAGAGGAAATCTGAAGGTCAATATAATAGTTGATTATTCATTTTTTTTCTCTTTCCCTCTCATCTCTTTCTCTCTCTCTCTCTCCTCCCCCCTGTTCCCTCCTATCTCTCCCTCTCTCTCCTCCCCCTGTTCCCTCCTATCTCTCTCTCCTCCCCCCTGTTCCCTCCTATCTCTCCCTCTCTCTCCTCCCCCCTGTTCCCTCCTATCTCTCTCTCTCTCTCCTCCCCTCTGTCCCCTCCTATTCCTTCCCTCTGTCCCCTCCTATTCCTCCCCCCTGTCCCCTCCTATCTCTCTCTCCTTCCCCCTGTCCCTCCTATTCCTCCCCCCTGTCCCCTCCTATCTCTCTCTCCTTCCCTCTGTCCCCTCCTATTCCTCCCCCCTGTCCCCTCCTATCTCTCTCTCCTTCCCTCTGTCCCCTCCTATTCCTTCCCCCTGTCCCCTCCTATCTCTCTCTCTCCTTCCCTCTGTCCCCTCCTATTCCTTCCCCCTGTCCCCTCCTATCTCTCTCTCCATCCCTCTGTCCCCTCCTATTCCTTCCCCCTGTCCCCTCCTATCTCTCTCTCCATCCCTCTGTCCCCTCCTATTCCTTCCCCCTTCCCCCTGTCCCCTCCTATCTCTCTCTCCTTCCCTCTGTCCCCTCCTATTCCTTCCCCCTGTCCCCTCCTATCTCTCTCTCCATCCCTCTGTCCCCTCCTATTCCTTCCCCCTGTCCCCTCCTATCTCTCTCTCCATCCCTCTGTCCCCTCCTATTCCTTCCCCCTGTCCCCTCCTATCTCTCTCTCCTTCCCTCTGTCCACCCTCCTATTCCTTCCCTCTGTCCCCTCCTATTCCTTCCCTCTGTCCCCTCCTATTCCTCC
>NC_042964.1:335327-355233 GCF_901001165.1 Salmo trutta | reverse complement strand
CAGACATGTTGATATGTGTTGTAGTGGTTTATATCGGAACATCAGACTGTTGATATGTGTTGTAGTGGTTTAATAATATCAGAACATCAGACATGTTAATATGTGTTGTGTGGTTTAATAATATCACAACATCAGACATGTTGATATGTGTTGTAGTGGTTAATATAAGAACATCAGATGTTAATATGTGTTGTAGTGGTTTAATAATATCAGAACATCAGACATGTTGATATGTGTTGTAGTGGTTTAATAATATCAGAACATCAGACATGTTAATATGTGTTGTAGTGGTTTAATAATATCAGAACATCAGACATGTTAATATGTGTTGTAGTGGTTAATATCAGAACATCAGACATGTTGATATGTGTTGTAGTGGTTTAATAATATCAGAACATCAGACATGTTAATATGTGTTGTAGTGGTTTAATATCAGAACATCAGACATGTTAATATGTGTTGTAGTGGTTTAATATCAGAACATCAGACATGTTAATATGTGTTGTAGTGGTTTAATAATATCAGAACATCAGACATGTTAATATGTGTTGTAGTGGTTTAATAATATCAGAACATCAGACATGTTGATATGTGTTGTAGTGGTTTAATAATATCAGAACATCAGACATGTTGATATGTGTTGTAGTGGTTTAATATCAGAACATCAGACATGTTGATATGTGTTGTAGTGGTTTAATAATATCAGAACATCAGACATGTTGATATGTGTTGTAGTGGTTTAATATCAGAACATCAGACATGTTGATATGTGTTGTAGTGGTTTAATATCAGAACATCAGACATGTTGATATGTGTTGTAGTGGTTTAATATCAGAACATCAGACATGTTGATATGTGTTGTAGTGGTTTAATATCAGAACATCAGACATGTTAATATGTGTTGTAGTGGTTTAATAATATCAGAACATCAGACATGTTGATATGTGTTGTAGTGGTTTAATAATATCAGAACATCAGACATGTTAATATGTGTTGTAGTGGTTTAATATCAGAACATCAGACATGTTGATATGTGTTGTAGTGGTTTAATATCAGAACATCAGACATGTTGATATGTGTTGTAGGTTTAATATCAGAACATCAGACATGTGATATGTGTTGTAGTGGTTTAATAATATCAGAACATCAGACATGTTAATATGTGTTGTAGTGGTTTAATAATATCAGAACATCAGACATGTTGATATGTGTTGTAGTGGTTTAATATCAGAACATCAGACATGTTGATATGTGTTGTAGTGGTTTAATATCAGAACATCAGACATGTTGATATGTGTTGTTTGTAAGTGGTTAATATCAGAACATCAGACATGTGATATGTGTTGTAGTGGTTTAATTATCAGAACATCAGACATGTTGCTATGTGTTGTAGTGGTTTAATATCAGAACATCAGACATGTTGATATGTGTTGTAGTGGTTTAATATATCAGAACATCAGACATGTTAATATGTGTTGTAGTTGGTTTAATATCAGAACATCAGACATGTTAATGTGTTGTAGTGGTTTATATCAGAACATCAGACATGTTGATATGTGTTGTAGTGGTTAATATCAGAACATCAGCAACATGTTATATGTGTTGTAGTGGTTTAATATAAGAACATCAGACATGTTAATATGTGTTGTAGTGGTTTAATATCAGAACATCAGACATGTTAATATGTGTTGTAGTGGTTTAATATCAGAACATCAGACATGTTAATATGTGTTGTATTGGTTTAATATCAGAACATCAGACATGTTGATATGTGTTGTAGTGGTTTAATATCAGAACATCAGACATGTTAATATGTGTTGTAGTGGTTTAATATCAGAACATCAGACATGTTATATTGTGTTGTAGTGGTTTAATATCAGAACATCAGACATGTTAATATGTGTTGTAGTGGTTTAATATCAGAACATCAGACATGTTAATATGTGTTGTAGTGGTTTAATATCAGAACATCAGACATGTTGATATGTGTTGTAGTGGTTTAATATCAGAACATCAGACATGTTGATATGTGTTGTAATGGTTTAATATCAGAACATCAGACATGTTGATATGTGTTGTAGTGGTTTAATATCAGAACATCAGACATGTTAATATGTGTTGTAGTGGTTTAATAATATCAGAACATCATACATGTTGATATGTGTTGTAGTGGTTTAATATCAGAACATCAGACATGTTGATATGTGTTGTAGTGGTTTAATAATATCAGAACATCAGACATGTTGATATGTGTTGTAGTGGTTTAATATCAGAACATCAGACATGTTAATATGTGTTGTAGTGGTTTATATATCAGAAACATCAGACCTGTTGATATGTGTTGTAGTGGTTTAATATCAGAACATCAGACATGTTAATATGTGTTGTAGTGGTTTAATATCAGAACATCAGACATGTTAATATGTGTTGTAGTGGTTTAATATCAGAACATCAGACATGTTGATATGTGTTGTAGTGGTTTAATATCAGAACATCAGACATGTTAATATGTTTTGTAGTGGTTTAATATCAGAACATCAGACATGTTAATATTTTTTGTAGTGGTTTAATATCAGAACATCAGACATGTTAATATGTGTTGTATTGGTTTAATATCAGAACATCAGACATGTTGATATGTGTTGTAGTGGTTTAATATCAGAACATCAGACATGTTAATATGTGTTGTAGTGGTTTAAAATCAGAACATCAGACATGTTAATATGTGTTGTAGTGGTTTAATATCAGAACATCAGACATGTTGATATGTGTTGTAGTGGTTTAATATCAGAACATCAGACATGTTAATATGTGTTGTAGTGGTTTAATATCAGAACATCAGACATGTTAATATGTGTTGTAGTGGTTTTAATATCAGAACATCAGACATGTTAATATGTGTTGTATTGGTTTAATATCAGAACATCAGACATGTTGATATGTGTTGTAGTGGTTTAATATCAGAACATCAGACATGTTAATATGTGTTGTAGTGGTTTAATATCAGAACATCAGACATGTTAATATGTGTTGTAGTGGTTTAATAATATCAGAACATCAGACATGTTAATATGTGTTGTAGTGGTTTAATAATATCAGAACATCATACATGTTGATATGTGTTTGTAGTGGTTTAATATCAGAACATCAGACATGTTTGATATGTGTTGTAGTGGTTTAATATCGGAACATCAGACATGTTGATATGTGTTGTAGTGGTTTAATATCAGAACATCAGACATGTTAATATGTGTTGTAGTGGTTTAATATCAGAACATCAGACATGTTGATATGTGTTGTAGTGGTTTAATATAAGAACATCAGACATGTTAATATGTGTTGTAGTGGTTTAATAATATCAGAACATCAGACATGTTGATATGTGTTGTAGTGGTTTAATATAAGAACATCAGACATGTTAATATGTGTTGTAGTGGTTTAATAATATCAGAACATCAGACATGTTAATATGTGTTGTAGTGGTTTAATATCAGAACATCAGACATGTTGATATGTGTTGTAGTGGTTTAATAATATCAGAACATCAGACATGTTGATATGTGTTGTAGTGGTTTAATATCAGAACATCAGACATGTTGATATGTGTTGTAGTGGTTTAATAATATCAGAACATCAGACATGTTAATATGTGTTGTAGTGGTTTAATAATATCAGAACATCAGACATGTTGATATGTGTTGTAGTGGTTTAATAATATCAGAACATCAGACATGTTGATATGTGTTGTAGTGGTTTAATATCAGAACATCAGACATGTTGATATGTGTTGTAGTGGTTTAATATCAGAACATCAGACATGTTAATATGTGTTGTAGTAGTTTAATAATATCAGAACATCAGACATGTTAATATGTGTTGTAGTGGTTTAATATCAGAACATCAGACATGTTGATATGTGTTGTAGTGGTTTAATATCAGAACATCAGACATGTTGATATGTGTTGTAGTGGTTAATATCAGAACATCAGACATGTTAATATGTGTTGTAGTGGTTTAATATCAGAACATCAGACATGTTAATATGTGTTGTAGTGGTTTAATACTATCAGAACATCAGACATGTTGATATGTGTTGTAGTGGTTAATAATATCAGAACATCAGACATGTTGATATGTGTTGTAGTGGTTTAATAATATCAGAACATCAGACATGTTAATATGTGTTGTAGTGGGTTTAATATCAGAACATCAGACATGTTGATATGTGTTGTAGTGGTTTAATATCAGAACATCAGACATGTTGATATGTGTTGTAGTGGTTTAATAATATCAGAACATCAGACATGTTAATATGTGTTGTAGTGGTTTAATAATATCAGAACATCAGACATGTTGATATGTGTTGTAGTGGTTTAATATCAGAACATCAGACATGTTGATATGTGTTGTAGTGGTTAATATCAGAACATCAGACATGTTGATATGTGTTGTAGTGGTTTAATATCAGAACATCAGACATGTGATATGTGGTTGTAGTGGTTAATATCAGAACATCAGACATGTTAATATGGTTGTAGTGGTTTAATATCAGAACATCAGGACATGTGATATGTGTTTGTAGTGGTTTAATATCAGAACATCAGACATGTTAATATGTGTTGTAGTGGCTTAATATCAGAACATCAGACATGTTAATATGTGTTGTAGTGGTTTATAATATCAGAACATCAGACATGTTGATATGTGTTGTAGTGGTTTTAATATCAGAACATCAGACATGTTAATATGTGTTGTAGTGGTTTAATATCAGAACATCAGACATGTTAATATGTGTTGTATTGGTTTAATATCAGAACATCAGACATGTTGATATGTGTTGTAGTGGTTTAATATCAGAACATCAGACATGTTAATATGTGTTGTAGTGGTTTAATATCAGAACATCAGACATTTTAATATGTGTTGTAGTGGTTTAATAATATCAGAACATCAGACATGTTGATATGTGTTGTAGTGGTTTAATAATATCAGAACATCAGACATGTTGATATGTGTTGTAATGGTTTAATATCAGAACATCAGACATGTTGATATGTGTTGTAGTGGTTTAATATCAGAACATCAGACATGTTAATATGTGTTGTAGTGGTTTAATAATATCAGAACATCAGACATGTTGATATGTGTTGTAGTGGTTTAATATCAGAACATCAGACATGTTGATATGTGTTGTAGTGGTTTAATAATATCAGAACATCAGACATGTTGATATGTGTTGTAGTGGTTTAATATCAGAACATCAGACATGTTAATATGTGTTGTAGTGGTTTAATATCAGAACATCAGACATGTTGATATGTGTTGTAGTGGTTTAATATCAGAACAATCCGACATGTTAATATGTGTTGTAGTGGTTTAATATCAGAACATCAGACATGTTAATATGTGTGTAGTGGTTTAATATCAGAACATCAGACATGTTGATATGTGTTGTAGTGGTTTAATATCAGAACATCAGACATGTTAATATGTTTTGTAGTGGTTTAATATCAGAACATCAGACATGTTAATATGTGTTGTAGTGGTTTAATATCAGAACATCAGACATGTTAATATGTGTTGTATTGGTTTAATATCAGAACATCAGACATGTTGATATGTGTTGTAGTGGTTTAATATCAGAACATCAGACATGTTAATATGTGTTGTAGTGGTTTAAAATCAGAACATCAGACATGTTATATGTGTTGTAGTGGTTTAATATCAGAACATCAGACATGTTGATATGTGTTGTAGTGGTTTAATATCAGAACATCAGACATGTTAATATGTGTTGTAGTGGTTTAATATCAGAACATCAGACATGTTAATATGTGTTGTAGTGGTTTAATATCAGAACATCAGACATGTTAATATGTGTTGTATTGGTTTAATATCAGAACATCAGACATGTTGATATGTGTTGTAGTGGTTTAATATCAGAACATCAGACATGTTAATATGTGTTGTAGTGGTTTAATATCAGAACATCAGACATGTTAATATGTGTTGTAGTGGTTTAATAATATCAGAACATCAGACATGTTAATATGTGTTGTAGTGGTTTAATAATATCAGAACATCATACATGTTGATATGTGTTGTAGTGGTTTAATATCAGAACATCAGACATGTTGATATGTGTTGTAGTGGTTTAATATCGGAACATCAGACATGTTGATATGTGTTGTAGTGGTTTAATATCAGAACATCAGACATGTTAATATGTGTTGTAGTGGTTTAATAATATCAGAACATCAGACATGTTGATATGTGTTGTAGTGGTTTAATATCAGAACATCAGACATGTTGATATGTGTTGTAGTGGTTTAATATCGGAACATCAGACATGTTGATATGTGTTGTAGTGGTTTAATATCAGAACATCAGACATGTTAATATGTGTTGTAGTGGTTTAATATCAGAACATCAGACATGTTGATATGTGTTGTAGTGGTTTAATATAAGAACATCAGACATGTTAATATGTGTTGTAGTGGTTTAATAATATCAGAACATCAGACATGTTGATATGTGTTGTAGTGGTTTAATAATATCAGAACATCAGACATGTTAATATGTGTTGTAGTGGTTTAATAATATCAGAACATCAGACATGTTAATATGTGTTGTAGTGGTTTAATATCAGAACATCAGACATGTTGA
The DNA here is from genome assembly GCF_901001165.1 of Salmo trutta. Classification (NCBI taxonomy): domain Eukaryota; kingdom Metazoa; phylum Chordata; class Actinopteri; order Salmoniformes; family Salmonidae; genus Salmo; species Salmo trutta. The sequence goes on along the minus strand of NC_042964.1, from coordinate 348,567 downwards.
TATGTGTTGTAGTGGTTTAATAATATCAGAACATCAGACATGTTGATATGTGTTGTAGTGGTTTAATATCAGAACATCAGACATGTTGATATGTGTTGTAGTGGTTTAATAATATCAGAACATCAGACATGTTAATATGTGTTGTAGTGGTTTAATAATATCAGAACATCAGACATGTTGATATGTGTTGTAGTGGTTTAATAATATCAGAACATCAGACATGTTGATATGTGTTGTAGTGGTTTAATATCAGAACATCAGACATGTTGATATGTGTTGTAGTGGTTTAATATCAGAACATCAGACATGTTAATATGTGTTGTAGTGGTTTAATAATATCAGAACATCAGACATGTTAATATGTGTTGTAGTGGTTTAATATCAGAACATCAGACATGTTGATATGTGTTGTAGTGGTTTAATATCAGAACATCAGACATGTTGATATGTGTTGTAGTGGTTTAATATCAGAACATCAGACATGTTAATATGTGTTGTAGTGGTTTAATATCAGAACATCAGACATGTTAATATGTGTTGTAGTGGTTTAATAATATCAGAACATCAGACATGTTGATATGTGTTGTAGTGGTTTAATAATATCAGAACATCAGACATGTTGATATGTGTTGTAGTGGTTTAATAATATCAGAACATCAGACATGTTAATATGTGTTGTAGTGGTTTAATAATATCAGAACATCAGACATGTTGATATGTGTTGTAGTGGTTTAATATCAGAACATCAGACATGTTGATATGTGTTGTAGTGGTTTAATAATATCAGAACATCAGACATGTTAATATGTGTTGTAGTGGTTTAATAATATCAGAACATCAGACATGTTGATATGTGTTGTAGTGGTTTAATATCAGAACATCAGACATGTTGATATGTGTTGTAGTGGTTTAATATCAGAACATCAGACATGTTGATATGTGTTGTAGTGGTTTAATATCAGAACATCAGACATGTTGATATGTGTTGTAGTGGTTTAATATCAGAACATCAGACATGTTAATATGTGTTGTAGTGGTTTAATATCAGAACATCAGACATGTTGATATGTGTTGTAGTGGTTTAATATCAGAACATCAGACATGTTAATATGTGTTGTAGTGGCTTAATATCAGAACATCAGACATGTTAATATGTGTTGTAGTGGTTTAATATCAGAACATCAGACATGTTGATATGTGTTGTAGTGGTTTAATATCAGAACATCAGACATGTTAATATGTGTTGTAGTGGTTTAATATCAGAACATCAGACATGTTAATATGTGTTGTAGTGGTTTAATATCAGAACATCAGACATGTTAATATGTGTTGTATTGGTTTAATATCAGAACATCAGACATGTTGATATGTGTTGTAGTGGTTTAATATCAGAACATCAGACATGTTAATATGTGTTGTAGTGGTTTAATATCAGAACATCAGACATGTTAATATGTGTTGTAGTGGTTTAATAATATCAGAACATCAGACATGTTGATATGTGTTGTAGTGGTTTAATAATATCAGAACAGCAGACATGTTGATATGTGTTGTAATGGTTTAATATCAGAACATCAGACATGTTGATATGTGTTGTAGTGGTTTAATATCAGAACATCAGACATGTTAATATGTGTTGTAGTGGTTTAATAATATCAGAACATCAGACATGTTGATATGTGTTGTAGTGGTTTAATATCAGAACATCAGACATGTTGATATGTGTTGTAGTGGTTTAATAATATCAGAACATCAGACATGTTGATATGTGTTGTAGTGGTTTAATATCAGAACATCAGACATGTTAATATGTGTTGTAGTGGTTTAATATCAGAACATCAGACATGTTGATATGTGTTGTAGTGGTTTAATATCAGAACATCAGACATGTTAATATGTGTTGTAGTGGTTTAATAATATCAGAACATCAGACATGTTGATATGTGTTGTAGTGGTTTAATAATATCAGAACATCAGACATGTTGATATGTGTTGTAGTGGTTTAATATCAGAACATCAGACATGTTGATATGTTGGTTGGGGAGGTGGATTATTCTGCATCAGAAGGTTGGGTTTTGGTTGGGGAGGTTGTGGAGGTTGATGGGCATTACTCTGCATCAGAAGGTTGGGTTTTGGTTCTAGTGGTGTGGGGGCTGTGCTTTGGCAAAGTGGGTGGGGTTATATCCTGCCTGTTTGGCCCTGTCCGGGGGTATCATCGGATGGGGCCACAGTGTTTATGCTGCAGTAGTTTATGTGCCGGGGGGCTAGGGTCAGTCTGTTTCATCTGGAGTATTCTCTTGTCTTATCCGGTGTCCTGTGTGAATTTAAATATGCTCTCTCTAATTCTCTCTTTCTCTCTTTCTTTCTTTCTCTCGGAGGACCTGAGCCCTAGGACCATGCCTCGGGACTACCTGGCATGATGACTCCTTGCTGTCCCCAGTCCACCTGGCCATGCTGCTGCTCCAGTTTCAACTGTTCTGCCTGCGGCTACGGAACCCTGACCTGTTCACCGGACGTGCTTGTTGCACCCTCGACAACTACAATGATTATTATTATTTGACCATGCTGGTCATTTATGAACATTTTAACATCTTGACCATGTTCTGTTATAATATCCACCCGGCACAGCCAGAAGAGGACTGGCCACCCCTCATAGCCTGGTTCCTCTCTAGGTTTCTTCCTAGGTTTTTGGCCTTTCTAGGGAGTTTTTCCTAGGGAGTTTTTCCTAGCCACCGTGCCTCTTTCACATGCATTGCTTGCTGTTTGGGGTTTTAGGCTGGGTTTCTGTACAGCACTTTGAGATTTCAGCTGATATACGAAGGGCTATATAAATAAATTTGATTTGATTTGATTTCGTTGGGGAGGTGGATGGGCATTACTCTGCATCAGAAGGTTGGGTTTTGGTTGGGGAGGTTGATGGGCATTACTCTGGATCTGAAGTTTGGGTTTTGGTTGGGGAGGTTGACGGGCATTACTCTGCATCAGAAGGTTGGGTGTTTGATCCCAGTATTTTTTTAATTTATACTGAACAAAAATATAAACGCAACATGCAACAATATCAAAGATTTTACTGAGTTACAGTTTATAGAAGGAAATCCATCAATTGAAATAAATAAATGAGGTCCTAATCTATGGATTTCACATGACTGGGCAGAGGCACAACAATGAGTGGCCCTGCGAGGGCATAGGCCCACCCACTGGGGAGGCATTCCCAGCCAATCAGAATTATTTTTCCCCCACAAAAGGGCTTTATTACACACAGAAATACTCCTGAGCACCCCCTCCCCATCCTCAGATGATGATCCCGCAGGTGAAGAAGCCAGATGTGGAGGTCCTGAGCTGGCGTGGTTACACATGTACTGATGTTATAAGGCCGGTGGAATGTACTGTAAACATCTCAAAAATTATGTTGGTTATGGTATAGAAATTCACATTCAACTCTCTGACAACAGCTCTGGTGGACATTCCTGCAGTCAGCATGCCAATTACACGCTCCCTCAAAACTTGAGTTGTGGCATTGCATTGTGGAACAAAACTGCACATTTTAGGTGCCTTTTATTGTCCCCAGCACAAGGTGCACCTGTGTAATGATCATGCTGTTTAATCATCTTCTTGATATGCCACACCTGTCAGGTGGGTGAATTATCTTGGCAAAGGAGAAACGCTCACTAACAGGGATGTAAACACAGTTGTGAAATAAATGTGAGAGAAATCAGCTTTTTGTGCTTATCGAACATTTCTACAATTTTTTATTTCAGCTCATGAAAAATCGGACCAACACTTAACATGTTGCGTTAATATTTTTGTTCTGTATATATCTTTTTTTACCCTATCCCAAACTTTAACCCTTAATCTTATATATTTGACGTTTGGTGAAACTGAACGATACTGAGCAGGAGTCAACCCAGGGTGTCAAAAACACTTCGAAATATAATGTTTGGAGAAAGTGGATAAAAGTCTAATTCTACAGTGAGACTGTGAGAGCTTGTTGGTGTGTGTGTGTTTCAGTGTGTGAGTTACAATGTGTATATCAGTGTGTGTGTGTGTGTGTGTGTGTGTGTGTATCAGTGTGTGAGTTATGTGTGTATCAGTGTGTGAGTTAAGTGTGTATCAGTGTGTGTGTGTGTGTATCAGTGTGTGTGTGTCAGTGTGTGAGTTATGTGTCTATCAGTGTGTGTGTGTATCAGTGTGTGTGTGTGTGTATGTGTATCAGTGTGTGAGTTATGTATCAGTGTGTGTGTATCAGTGTGTGTGTGTATGTGTATCAGTGTGTGAGTTATGTGTGTATCAGTGTGTGTGTGTGTGTGTGTGTCAGTGTGTGAGAGTATGTGTCTATCAGTGTGTGAGTGTGTGTGTGTGTGTATCAGTGTGTGAGTTATGTGTGTGTCAGTGTGTGTGTGTATCAGTGTGTGTGTATCAGTGTGTGAGTTATGTGTGTGTCAGTGTGTGTGTGTGTGAGTTATGTGTGTGTATCAGTGTGTGTGTGTATCAGTGTGTGTATCAGTGTGTGAGTGTGTGTGAGTTATGTGTGTATCAGTGTGTGTGTGTGAGTTATGTGTGTGTCAGTGTGTGTCCCTGACAGACGTAGCGGTAACTACGGGAACAGTGATCATCATTCAGCTGTCCGTTGGCGTGTATCATCGCACAGTCCTCTGTCCCACCCAGGCCATGACCTTTCCAGTTATCAGGCTGGCCCGGCTTCCACTGGCTACACACACACACACACACACACACGGTCAGAAAACACAGGCACACATACACACACACACACACACACACACACAGACGGTCAGAAAACACACATGTTACCAGAACACACACGCTACCAGAACACACACGCTACCAGAACACACATGTTACCAGAACACACGTTACCAGAACACACACATTACCAGAACACACATGTTACCAGAACACACGTTACCAGAACACACACGTTACCAGAACACACATGTTACCAGAACACACATGTTACCAGAACACACACGTTACCAGAACACACATGTTACCAGAACACACGTTACCAGAACACACACGTTACCAGAACACACACGCTACCAGAACACACATGTTACCAGAACACACATGTTACCAGAACACACATGTTACCAGAACACACGTTACCAGAACACACACGTTACCAGAACACACACGCTACCAGAACACACACGCTACCTGAACACACACGCTACCAGAACACACACGTTACCAGAACACACACGCTACCAGAACACACACGCTACCAGAACACACACGCTACCAGAACACACATTACCAGAACACACACGTTACCAGAACACAGACAGTGGTGGTGGTACCTGCGGTCCATGATGTAAGGTGTTCCATCCACCCACTCCCAGTCTCCTGTTCTCTCATCTGACAGTCCAATCCAGAAGAACAGCGGCTTGGTACCGCCTGTCACAAAGTCCTGGCAACACACACACACACACACACACACACAGAGTTAGGACATGTGTGCGCGTGTGGTGTTTGTGTACGTGCCTACGTGTGTGTCTTACCCAGTCCTGTTTAGTCTTCAGTACAGCCAGATGGGCGTTGTAGTTAGAGCAGAAATCTCTAGCCTGGTTCCATGGCAACCCGTCAGAGGAGAAGAAGTAGCAGGAGGAGGGACCAGACAACACCCAGCCTAGTGGACAGCACCCTGACGCTGTGACTACACAAACACAAACACAGATTACAATAGTAGCAGGAGGAGGGACCAGACAACACCCAGCCTAGTGGACAGCACCCTGACGCTGTGACTACACAAACACAAACACAGATTACAATAGTAGCAGGAGGAGGGACCAGACAACACCCAGCCTAGTGGACAGCACCCTGACGCTGTGACTACACAAACACAAACACAGATTACAATAGTAGCAGGAGGAGGGACCAGACAACACCCAGCCTAGTGGACAGCACCCTGACGCTGTGACTACACAAACACAAACACAGATTACAATAGTAGCAGGAGGAGGGACCAGACAACACCCAGCGTAGTGGACAATAGACACACCCTACAAATAGACACACAGACACACTACACACATAGACACATAGACACACAGACACACCCTACACACAGACACACAGACACACCTTACAAATAGACACCCTACACATAGACACACACTACACACATAGACACATAGACACACAGACACACTACACACAGGGACACACTTCAGGGTAAAGTTTTTTGACCCTTGCTAGTGTTGATATAAAGTGGGGGAAAAAAGTATTTGATCCCCTGCTGATTTTGTACGTTTGCCCACTGACAAAAAAATGATCAGTCTATAATTTTAATGGTAGGTTTATTTGAACAGTGACAGATAGAATAACAACAAAAATATCCAGAAAAACGCATGTCAAAAATGTTATAAATTGATTTGCATTTTAATGAGGGAAATAAGTATTTGACCCCCTCTCAATTAGAAAGATTTCTGGCTCCCAGGTGTCTTTTATACAGGTAACGAGCTGAGATTAGGAGCACACTCTTAAAGGGAGTGCTCCTAACCGCAGCTTGTTACCTGTAAAAAAGACACCTGTCCACAGAAGCAATCAATCAATCAGATTCCAGACTCTCCACCATGGCCAAGACCAAAGAGCTCTCCAAGGATGTCAGGGACAAGATTGTAGACCTACACAAGGCTGGAATGGGCTACAAGACCATCGCCAAGCAGCTTGGTGAAAAGGTGACAACATTTGGTGTGATTATTCGCAAATGGAAGAAACACAAAAGAACTGTCAATATCCCTCGGCCTGGGGCTCCATGCAAGATCTCACCTCGTGGAGATGCAATGATCATGAGAATGGTGAGGAATCAGCCCAGAACTACACAGGAGGATCTTGTCAATGATCTCAAGGCGGCTGGGACCATAGTCACCAAGAAAACAATTGGTAACACACTACGCCGTGAAGGACTAAAATCCTGCAGCGCCCGCAAGGTCCCCCTGCTCAAGAATACATATACATTCCCGTCTGAAGCTTGCCAATGAACATCTGAATGACTCAGAGGGCAACTTCCTCCTTCCAGACTCACATCAAACATCTCCAATCCAAAGTTAAATCAAGAATTGGCTTCCTATTTCACAACAAAGCATCCTTCACTCATGCTGCCAAACATACCCTCGTAAAACTGACCATCCTACCGATCCTCGACTTTGGCGATGTCATTTACAAAATAGCCTCCAATACCCTACTCAACAAACTGGATGCAGTCTATCACAGTGCCATCCATTTTGTCACCAAAGCCCCATATACTACCCACCACTGCGACCTGTACGCTCTCGTTGGCTGGCCTTCGCTTCATAATCGTCGCCAAACCCACTGGCTCCAGGTCATCTATAAGTCTTTGCTAGGTAAAGCCCCACCTTATCTCAGCTCACTGGTCACCATAGCAGCATCCACCCGTAGCACGCGCTCCATCAGGTATATCTCGCTGGTCACCATAGCAACACCCACCCGTAGCACGCGCTCCAGCAGGTATATCTCACTGGTCATCCCCAAAGCCAATTCCTCCTTCGGTCGCCTTTCCTTCCAGTTCTCTGCTGCCAATGACTGGAACGAACTACAAAAATCTCTGAATCTGGAGACTCATATCTCCCTCACTAACTTTAAGCACCAGCTGTCAGATCAGCTCACAGATCACTGCACCTGTACATAGCCCATCTTTAATTTAGCCCAAACAACTACCTCTTCCCCTACTGTATTTATTTATTTTATTTATTTTGCTCCTTTGCACCCCATTAACTCTTTTTCTACTTTGTACTTTCTTCTACTACAAATCTACCATTCCAGTGTTTTACTTGCTATATTGTATTTACTTTGCCACCATGGACTTTTTTTGCCTTTACCTCCCTTATCTCACCTCATTTGCTCACATTGTACATAGACTTATTTTTCTACTGTATTATTGATTGTATATTTGTTTTACTCCATGTGTAACTCTGTGTTGTTGTATGTTGTCGAACTGCTTTGCTTTATCTTGGCCAGGTCGCAATTGTAAATGAGAACTTGTTCTCAACTTGCCTACCTGGTTAAATAAAGGTGAAATAAAAAAAAATAAAAAAAACTGGTGAAAGTGTTGTGGTCAGATGAGACCAAAGTGGAGCTCTTTGGCATCAACTCAACTCACCATGCTTGGAGGAGGAGGAATGCTGCCTATGACCCCAAGAACACCATCTCCACCGTCAAACATGGAGGTGGAAACATTATGCTTTGCGGGTGTTTTTCTGCTAAGGGGACAGGACAACTTCACCGCATCAAAGGGACGATGGACGGGGCCATGTGCCATCAAATCTTGGGTGAGAACCTCCTTCCCTCAGCCAAGGCATTGAAAATGGGTCATGGATGGGTATTCCAGCATGACAATGACCCAAAACACACGGCCAAGGCAACAAAGGAGTGGCTCAAGAAGAAGCACATTAAGGTCCTGGAGTGGCCTAGCCAGTCTCCAGACCTTAATCCCATAGAAAATCTGTGGAGGGAGCTGAAGGTTCGAGTTGCCAAACGTCAGCCTCGAAACATTAAATGACTTGGAGAAGATCTGCAAAGAGGAGTGGGACAAAATCCCTCCTGAGATGTGTGCAAACCTGGTGGCCAACTACAAGAAACGTCTGACCTCTGTGATTGCCAACAAGGGTTTGCCACCAAGTACTAAGTCATGTTTTGCAGAGGGGTCAAATACTTATTTCCCTCATTAAAATGCAAATCATTTTATAAAATTTTTGACATGTGTTTTTCTGGATTTTGTTGTTGTTATTCTGTCTCTCACTGTTCAAATAAACCTACCATTAAAATTATAGACTGATAATTTCTTTGTAAGTGGGCAAACGTACAAAATCAGCAGGGGGTCAAATACTTTTTCCCCCACTGTAGTTTTAATACATGTAACCCTAACCCTAACCCATGTAACCCTAACCCTAACCCATGTAACCCTAACCCATGTAACCCTAACCCTAACCCATGTAACCCTAACCCATGTAACCCTAACCCATGTAACCCTAACCCATGTAACCCTAACCCATGTAACCCTAACCCATGTAACCCTAACCCTAACCCATCTAACCCTAACCCATGTAACCCTAACCTTAACCCTAACCCATGTAACCTTAACCCTAACCCATGTAACCCTAACCCATGTAACCCTAACCCATGTAACCCTAACCCTAACCCATGTAACCCTAACCCTAACCCATGTAACCCTAACCCATGTAACCCTAACTCTAACCCTAATACATGTTGACTCTTCCGGTCTGTAAACATAGTGAGTGTGTTTACCATTGTGCAGGACTCTGTCTATGGAACACTTCAATACGGCTACAGCAGAACGAAGAGACTCCACCTGATCCAACTCCTTCACCGACTCAGACACTATCACACAGAGAACACACACACACACACACACACACACACACACACACACACACACACACAGAATACACACACACACACAGAATACACACACAGAACACACACACACACACACAGAATACACACAGAGAATACACACACACACACACACACACACAGAATACACACACACACACACACAGAGAACACACACACACAGAATACACACACACACACAACACACACACAGAATACACACACACAACACACAAACACAATACACACACACACACACACACACACACACACAGAATACACACACACACACACACACACACAGAATACACACACACACAGAATACACACACACAGAATACACACACACACACACAGAATACACACACACACACACACACAGAATACACACACACACACACAGAATACACACACACACGCAGAATACACACCCACACACCCACACACACACACACACAGACAGAATACACACACACACACAGACACACCCACACACAGATCGTACCAATGAATGTTATATGATGTACTGTATCTAACAGTCATATTGTTCATGTGTCATCAATGATGTGATAGTTCAGTTTGAGGGATCAGCAGACAATATATCTATATATATCTATATATAATATATAATATATATCTATATATATCTATATATAATATACCTATATATATCTATATATAATATATAATATATACCTATATATATCTATATATAATATATAATATACCTATATATCTATATTAATATATCTATATATAATATATAATATATACCTATATATAATATATAATATACCTATATATATCTATATATAATATATAATATATATATCTATATATAATATATAATATATACCTATATATATATCTATTTATAATATATAATATATCTATATATATCTATATATAATATATAATATATACCTATATATATCTATATATAATATATATCTATATATATCTATATATAATATAATATATCTATATATATCTATATATAATATATATCTATATATAATATATAATATATATCTATATATAATATATAATATATACCTATATATATCTATATATAATATATATCTATATATATCTATATATAATATATATCTATATATATCTATATATAACATATAATATATACCTATATATATCTATATATAATATATAATATATATCTATATATAATATATAATATATACCTATATATAATATATAAAATATATCTATATATATCTATATATAATATGTAATATATACCTATATATATCTGTATATAATATATAATACACACCTGAATCCAGCTTTCGTTCTGTCATTTCCATGGTGATCTTCTGCCTTACAATCTCCTTCTGCAACCCCGCCTCTGGAGGCATAGAGAGATACAATGTGTGTGTGTGGTGTGTGTGGTGTGTGTGTGTGGTGTGTGTGTGGTGTGTTTGTGTGGTGTGTTTGTGTGGTGTGTTTGTGTGGTGTGTTTGTGTGGTGTGTGTGTGTGTGGTGTGTGTGTGGTGAGTGTGGTGTGTGTGGTGTGTGGTGTGTGTGGTGTGTGTGGTGTGTGGTGTGTGTGGTGTGGGTGTGTGTGTGGTGTGTGTGGTGTGTGTGTGTGTGGTGTGTTTGTGTGGTGTGTGTCTGTGTGTGGTCTGTGTGTGTTTGTGTGCATGGTATTTGTGCATGGTATATATATATGTGTGTGTGTGTGTGTGTGTGTGTGTGTGTGTGTGTGTGTGTGTGTGTGTGTGTGTGTGTGTGTGTGTGTGTGTGTGTGTGTGCGTGTGTGCGTGTGTGCATGGTATTTGTGCAGTGGTAAATAATTAGTGCATTTTGGGATTGGTTTAACTTTTAACAGTGAAAACAGGGTGGTATGTGGGTGTGTATTCATCATATGTGGGTGTGTATGTATGTGGGTGTGTATGTATGTGGGTGTGTGTGTGTCGGCATCGAGTAATTGTCTCTGGCCCCCTCCCAGTTAGGGGGAGTGATGAGCTCTACAGCAGAGAGTCTCTGGCCCCCTCCCGGTTAGGGGGAGTGATGAGCTCTACAGCAGAGAGTCTCTGGCCCCCTCCCGGTTAGGGGGAGTGATGAGCTCTACAGCAGAGAGTCTCTGGCCCCCTCCCGGTTAGGGGGAGTGATGAGCTCTACAGCAGAGAGTCTCTGGCCCCCTCCCGGTTAGGGGGAGTGATGAGCTCTACAGCAGAGAGTCTCTGGCCCCCTCCCGGTTAGGGGGACTGATGAGCTCTACAGCAGAGAGTCTCTGGCCCCCTCCCAGTTAGGGGGAGTGATGAGCTCTACAGCAGAGAGTCTCTGGCCCCCTCCCAGTTAGGGGGAGTGATGAGCTCTACAGCAGAGTCTCACAACTCAATCGCTGGTTGAAAACTGTGTTCTGCCCCTCCCAAAAGATAGCATTTGTAGATAATTGGCCCTCTTTCTGGGACTCACCCACAAACAGGACCAAGCCTGGCCTGTTGAGGAGTGACGGACTCCATCCTAGCTGGAGGGGTGCTCTCATCTTATCTACGAACATAGACAGGGCTCTAACTCCCCTAGCTCCACAATGAGATAGGGTGCAGGCCAGGCAGCAGGCTGTTAGCCAGCCTGCCAGCTTAGTGGAGTCTGCCACTAGCACAGTCAGTGTAGTCAGCTCAGCTATCCCCATAGAGACCGTGTCTGTGCCTCGATCTAGGTTGCGCAAAATTAAACATGGCAGTGTTCGCCTTAGCAATCTCACTGGAATAAAGACCTCCTCCATTCCTGTCATTATTGAAAGAGATTGTGATACCTCACATCTCAAAATGGGGCTACTTAATGTTAGATCCCTCACTTCCAAGGCAGTTATAGTCAATGAACTAATCACTGATCATAATCTTGATGTGATTGGCCTGACTGAAACATGGCTTAAGCCTGATGAATTTACTGTGTTAAATGAGGCCTCTCCTCCTGGTTACACTAGTGACCATATCCCCCGCGCATCCCGCAAAGGCAGAGGTGTTGCTAACATTTACGATAGCAAATTTAACCTGTTAGAGCTAGGGGGCAGTATTTACACCGCCGGATAAAAAACATACCCGATTTAATCTGGTTACCACTCCTACCCAGTAACTAGAATATGCATATACTTATTAGATATGGATATAAAACACCCTAAAGTTTCTAAAACTGTTTGAATGGTGTCTGTGAGTATAACAGAACTCATATGGCAGGCAAAAACCTGAGAGATTCCTTTACAGGAAGTGGCCTGTCTGACCATTTATTGGCTTTCTTTGACATCTCTTTCCAAAACAATGGATCTCTGCGGTAACGTGACACTTCCCACGGCTCCCATAGGCTCTCAGAGCCCGGGGAAAAACAGAATGTCGTCATTGCAGCCCCAGGCTGAAGCACATTATCGCCTTTGTCAAGTGGCCGATCAGAGGACAAAGGGCTTAGGCTCGTGCACTGGCCTCCCCCGTCTTTCTTTTTTTCCCTCTATTTACCGAAACGCAGATTCCCGGTCGGAATATTATCGCTTTTTTACGAGATAAATTGCATAAAAATTGATTTTAAACAGCGGTTGACATGCTTCAAAGTACGGTAATGGAATATTTAGAATTTTTTTGTCACGAAATGCGCCATGCTCGTAACCCTGATTTACCATTTCGGATAGTGTCTAGAACGCACGAACAAAACGCCGCTGTTTGGATATAACGATGGGTTATTTGGGACCAAACAAACATTTGTTATTGAAGTAGAAGTCCTGGGAGTGCATTCTGACGAAGAACAGGAAAGGTAATAACATTTTTGTTATAGTAAATCTGATTTTGGTGAAGGCTAAACTTGCTGGGTGTCTAAATAGCTAGCCCGTGATGGC
>NC_042964.1:192827-330327 GCF_901001165.1 Salmo trutta | reverse complement strand
AGTGAAATGCTGAATACAACAGGTGTAGTAGACCTTACAGTGAAATGCTGAATACAACAGATGCAGTAGACCTCACAGTGAAATGCTGAATACAACAGGTGTGGTAGACCTCACAGTGAGATGCTGAATACAACAGGTGTAGTAGACCTCACAGTGAAATGCTGAATACAACAGGTGTAGTAGACCTCACAGTGAAATGCTGAATACAACAGGTGTAGACCTCACAGTGAAATGCAGAATACAACAGGTGTAGTAGACCTCACAGTGAAATGCTGAATACAACAGGTGTAGACCTCATAGTGAAATGCTGAATACAACAGGTGTAGTAGACCTCACAGTGAGATGCTGAATACAACAGGTGTAGTAGACCTCACAGTGAGATGCTGAATACAACAGGTGTAGACCTCACAGTGAAATGCTGAATACAACAGGTGTAGTAGACCTTACAGTGAAATGCTGAATACAACAGGTGTAGTAGACCTTACAGTGAAATGCTGAATACAACAGGTGTAGTAGACCTCACAGTGAGATGCTGAATACAACAGGTGGAGTAGACCTCACAGTGAAATGCTGAATACAACAGGTGTTGTAGACCTTACAGTGAAATGCTGAATACAACAGGTGTAGTAGACCTCACAGTGAAATGCTGAATACAACAGGTGTACTAGACCTCACAGTGAAATGCTGAATACAACAGGTGTAGTAGACCTTACCGTGAAATGCTGAATACAACAGGTGTAGTAGACCTCACAGTGAAATTCTGAATACAACAGGTGTAGTAGACCTCACAGTGAAATGCTGAATACAACAGGTGTAGTAGACCTCACAGTGAAATGCTGAATACAACAGGTGTAGTAGACCTCACAGTGAAATGCTGAATACAACAGGTGTAGTAGACCTTACAGTGAAATGCTGAATACAACAGGTGTAGTAGACCTTACAGTGAAATGCTGAATACAAAAGGTGTAGTAGACCTTACAGTGAAATGCTGAATACAACAGGTGTAGTAGACCTCACAGTGAGATGCTGAATACAACAGGTGTAGTAGACCTCACAGTGAGATGCTGAATACAACAGGTGTAGTAGACCTCACAGTGAAATGCTGAATACAACAGGTGTAGTAGACCTCACAGTGAAATGCTTACTTACAAGCCCTTAACCAACAATGCAGTTTTAAGAAAAATACATGTTAAGTAAAAAGTAGATAAGGAAAAAATAAGAAATAAAAGTAACAAATGATTAAAGAGCAGCAGTAAAATAACAATAGCGAGGCTATATACAGGGGATACCGGTACAGAGTCAATGTGGAGGCTATATACAGGGGGTACCGGTACAGAGTCAATGTGGAGGCTATATCCAGGGGGTACCGGTACAGAGTCAATATGCGGGGGTACAGGTTAGTCAAGGTAATTGAGGTATTATGTACATGTAGGTAGAGTTAAAGTGTCTATGCATAGTTAATCAATTGAGAGTAGCAGCAGCATAAAATAGGGGGGGGCAATGCAAATAGTCTGGCTAGCCATGCGATTAGCTGTTCAGGAGTCTTATGGCTTGGGGGTAGAAGCTGTTGAGAAGCCTTTTGGACCTAGACTTGGCGCTCCGGTACCGCTTGCCATGCGGTAGCAGAGAGAACAGTCTATGACTAGGTTTTTAGGGCCTTCCTCTGACACCGCCTGGTATAGAGGTCCTGGATGGCAGGAAGCTTAGCCCCAGTGATGTACTAGGCCGCAAGCACTACCCTCTGTAGTGCAACCAGTCAGGATGCTCTCGATGGTGCAGCTGTAAAACTTTTTGAGGATCTGAGGACCCATGCCAAATCTTTTCAGTCTCCTGAGGGGGAATAGGCTTTGTTGTGCCCTCTTCACGACTGTCTTGGTGTGCTTGGACCATGTTAGTTTGTTAGTGATGTGGACACCAAGGAACTTGAAGCTCTCAACCTGCTCCACTACAGCCCCGTCGATGAGAACGGGGGCGTGCTCGGTCCTCCTTTTCCTTTAGACCACAATCATCTCCTTTGTCTTGATCACGTTGAAGGAGAGGTTGTTGTCGTGGCACTACAAGGCCAGGTCTCTGACCTCCTCTCTATAGGCTGTCTCATCGTTGTCGGTGATCAGGCCTACCACAGTTGTGTCGTCGGCAAACTTAATGATGGTGTTGGAGTCGCGCCTGGACGTGCAGTCATAAGAGAACAGGGATTACAGGAGGGGACTGAGCACACACCCCTGAGGGGCCCCAGTGTTGAGGATCAGCGTGGCTGATGTGTTGTTACCTACCCTTACCACCTGGGGGCGGCCCGTCAGGAAGTCCAGGATCCAGTTGCAGAGGGAGGTGTTTAGTCCCAGGGTCCTTAGTTTAGTGATGAGCTTTGAGGGCACTATGGTGTTGAACGCTGAGCTGTAGTCGATGAACAGCATTCTCACATAGGTGTTCCTTTTGTCCAGGTGGGAAAGGGCAGTGCGGAGTGCAAAAGAGATCGCATCATCTGTGGATCTGTTGGGACGGTATGCAAATTGGAGTGGGTCTAGTGTTTCTGGGATAATGGTGTTGTGAGCCATGACCAGCCTTTCAAAGCACTTCATGGCTACAGATGTGAGTGCTACGGTAATCATTTAGGCAGGTTACCTTAGCGTTCTTGGGCTCAGGGACTATGGTGGTCTGCTTGAAACATGTTGGTATTAAAATCAAATCAAAGTTTAATTGTCACGTGCACCAAATACAACAGGTGTAGACCTTACAGTGAAATGTTTACTTACAGGCCCTAACCAACAGTGTAATTTTTAAGTAAAAAATAGGTATTAGGTGAACAATAGATCAGTAAGGAAATAAAAAACAACAGTAAAAAGACAGCGAATATTAAGAGTAACGAGGCTATATATTGTAGCGAGGCTATATACAGGCACCGGTTAGACGGGCTAATTGAGGTAGTATGTACATGTAGGTATGGTTATTACAGACTCAGACAGGGAGAGGTTGAAAATGTCAGTGAAGCCACTTGCTAGTTGGTCAGCGCATGCTAGGAGTACACGTCCTGGTAATCCGTCTGGCCCTGCGGCCTTGTGAATGTTGACCTGTTTAAAGGTCTTACTCACATCGGCTATGGAGAGCGTGATCACACGGTCGTACTGAACAGATGATCTCTGAGGTCAGTCAGGTCTCATATTGTTGAAGAGCCCTTAATGCTACTCAACTAGACCACACCATTAACTATACTGAATGTATAAAAAAATACAAAACTGAAATGTCACATTTATATAAGTATTCAGACCCTTTACTCAATACTTTGATGAAGCACCTTTGGCAGCAATTACAGCCTCGAGTCTTCTTGGTGTCTTGACTGTCCTGTGAGGATCAGACTAGCGGGCGGTGACAGTAACAAGGCCTCTCTCTCTCCCAAAGAGGGGAGAGGGGGAGCTGCTGAATGGTTGACAGTTCACACCCTTTTGTAAATTACAGGAGAAGGAGACTTTCTCCCCCCCCAGTATTTAACCTAAGGAATGTTCTTTGTTCACAGACTTTTCCCGCTGAAACTCTAATGGAACAATAAGTCTAACATAAGAATGTGGGGAATGGTCAGTGGGGAGATGTAGAAAACTAATGTCATATTGTTTTTCCTTTTGTGACATCATTAAAAACTGTATGGACGAAATATTGTAACTTGGAAAGTATGTCCTCTTTATCTGTCAAGTTTCCATCCAATACGTTATGCATATGATATGGGAAATGATTAACGTATTTTTGTTAAGATTGGAATGTGATGTTTGGAGTCCTAAGAGAACCATTCCTTTTAAGCACTCTGGTCGAAAAGGATGGTTCCATCAGACCGACACGCTCTTCTGACCTCACTCAGGGCATGGCTACTGTCACAGTATCTAACGAAGGTGGCGCCCCTCCTCGGTCGGGCAGCGCCCGGCGGTCGTCGTCGCCGGCCTATTAGCTGCCACCGATCATTGTTTCTGTGTCTTTTGGTTTTGTCTGTCTATCCCGCACCTGTTTTGTGTCTGTAATTAGTGGGGGTTATTTAGTGTGCATTTTCAGTTGGGATTCTTGTGCGGGATTGTCTATCTGTCGCTAGAGGACAGGTGTTAGTTAGCGCTGGCTTTATATTAAGCGTGTTACTGTTCTGTACGGTGTTTGCCGGGCTGCGCCCCATGCGTTAAACGTTTCCGTACGATTCTCCTGTTTTGGGTGTTATGCGCACCCTGTGCTTTTTTACAGACGCCTTATTGTCTACGGTGGAAATAAACTTTTGATCTACCGGACCTCAGTCTCCTGCATTTGACTCTGCTCCTTTCCTGCTCCTAAGAGAATACGGGACAGCTACTTAATGTGATATGATTGGAAGGCTAAGGATTAACATACTAGACCAGAACTTTGCCAGGTTGCTGCAGTGCGTGTAAAGTGGTCTGAATCCTGAACCCTGAATAATCAACACGAGGTGTAGGCTAGAAGTTCTCGTCCCAGACAATCACTGGTACGGCTGATTAGCTGCCCTAAGTCAGATATCGAAGAAAGCAAATCTACGAGGGGCCATCCCACTATGCTTCAAACCATCCCACCCTACTATGAGTCTTACATCACCGTATTCTCCTACCATCATCACCAATGGGAATCGTTGATACGGCTGGCTATCTTCCGGAGTGAACAACAGTAGAAGAGATGGGTCCGGACCCTTTCGGGTGCCGCTGAAAGGCCAACCCACCTCCTTGCTAACAAGGCCTGGTTCTGATACAGATAGACGACGAGCAAAGGCACTCACAAGTAAATACATTCATGATTTCTTATTCCAAACGGGTGGCAGTTCGTGTGCAAAGTATATGATTAATGTGAGAATAGTTCTAGAATGTATCCACGATAAGTGTCCCTTTTTCTCTCTCTCTCTTTTACCCATCTCCATGTAACAAGCCGTCATATTGTCAGTCCGCTAGGGACTTTCTTCTCATGTATTAAGTGTGCATGTTAGCCTGTTTTCTCATTTTAGTAGCTAGTAAATAAATAATTAAACCAATTGGTGTAGTACTGAATCATGAGTAAGGCTGGGGGTTTTGCAGATGCATAAGGTTACGACTGTTCAGAATGATGATATGATAAGAGGTAATGATTAATCAGATGACTGTTTATCGAAGGAATAGATACATACCTTATAGAGTTAATTTCAGGAGATGGTAACTTTTGGGCTAGGGGGCAGTATTCGGAATTTCAGATGACTGACGTGCCCAAAGTAAACTGCTTGTTACTCAGGCACAGAAGCCAGGATATGCATATAATTGGAAGCATTGGATAGAAAACACTCTGAAGTTTCTAAAACTGTTAATATAATGTCTGTGAGTATAACAGAACTGATATGGCAGGCAAAAACCCGAGGAAAATCCATCCAGGAAATTGGATTTTTTTTTATGAGTGGTTTTCCATTGAAAGCCTATTGACTATTGTTAAAGGAATTCCTGCTTGAGTGTAAATGATTAAATAATTCTACCCTGAATTTAGGGATAGGGTCTATATAGCCTTTAGAATAAGTAACTAAAGGGTTGAGCATAAGTCTCATGAGATTGACTAGGATAGGAGAGGAATGGAGGTCTGTGGGTTTAAGTAAACATCAAGAACAGTTAAACTGTGGTTGACCTGACCTAGCTTGAACCCTCCAGGTTTCCCTAATCTCAGAGTACTAAAAATGTCGGCTGGGTAAGAATTTACGGTGTTGAGAGTTCTGGGGAAGAACAATTAACTCTCCTTAGTGTTAGTGTGTAATGTGTGTGCGTAAATGAGGAGCCTGGTATATAATGGATGTTTTGTGTATGAACTGCAGAACGTTCTCCTGAATAAACAATTCTGACTCTTGTAAGCTGGTCCTCTGTCTGTGTTATTAAACCAGAATCTTACACATTCTGGATGGCAGACTGAGTATTTTAATTGAAGTTAACATTGAGTACATAATTCTCTTAACAACAAACTAAGGGGTTTAGCGCCCAGATTACAGTTCCTATGGCTTCCACTAGATGTCAACAGTCTTTAGACATGGTTTCAGGCTTGTTTTTGAAAAATGAAGAATAAGACCTTTTGGTAAGTGGTCTATGGAATCATGCAGTACTGGTTTGCGCGTGTGACTGTGTGCGCGCTCTTCGTTCTTTTTCCTTTCTATTGAATACGCTATTGTCCGGTTGAAATATTATTGATTATTTGGATAATTGACAACCTGATGATTAATTATAAACATCGTTTAACATGTTTTGATGAACTTTACCGGTACTATTAGGATGTATTCGTCTGCATGTTTTGACCGCCTTTGAGGCAGTGGATTACTGAACAAAACGCGCCAACAAAATAGAGATTTTGGGATATAAAGATGGACTTTATCGAACAAAATGACCATTTGTTGTGTAGCTAGGACCCTTTGGATTGCCAACAGAGGAAGATCTTCAAAGGTAAGTGATTTATTATATCGCTATTTCTGACCTTCGTGAAGCCTCTGCTTGGTTGGAAAACGTTTGTATGCTTTTGTAAGCGGGGCGCTGTCCTCAGATAATTGCATTGTATGCTTTCGCCGTAAAGCCTTTTTGAAATCTGACAAAGCGGCTGGATTAACAAGAAGTTAATCTTTTAACCGATGTATAACACTTGTATTTTCATGAACGTTTATTATTACTATTTTTGTAATTTGTTGTCAAGGTGGGACACTAGCGTCCCAATGAGCCAAAAGAAGCTAAACTCTTCCGTTGTGCCCCGAAACCTATTATTATATAACTTATTATTGTTACATGATTCATTATATAACTTATTATTGTTACATGATTCATTATATAACTTATTATTGTTACATGATTCATTGAATCGGGTAACAATTTAACATAGTTAG
The DNA here is from genome assembly GCF_901001165.1 of Salmo trutta. Classification (NCBI taxonomy): domain Eukaryota; kingdom Metazoa; phylum Chordata; class Actinopteri; order Salmoniformes; family Salmonidae; genus Salmo; species Salmo trutta. The sequence goes on along the minus strand of NC_042964.1, from coordinate 323,477 downwards.
CGGATTAAATAAATAACAGCCATCAGATTAATGAAAGTAAAATCAAGACATTGGCTATGATACTGCAAGCTTGGTAAATTTATTTTTCCCCTTCTCTGTTGATCCTCTCAAGCTCTGTCAGGTTGGAAGAGGAGCATCGCTGAACAGCTATTTTCAGGTCTCTCCAGAGATGTTAGATCGGGTTTAAATTCGGGCTGTGGCTGGGCCACTCAAGGACATTCAGTGACTTGTCCTGAAGTCACTGATGTGCTGTCATGGCTGTGTGTTAACCCCCTAATCCCCCTAACCACCCTAATCCCCCTAACCACCCTAATCCCCCTAACCACCCTAATCCCCCTAACCCTAACCACCCTAACCATCCTAACCCTAACCACCCTAACCATGCTAATCCAAATAACTCTGACCACCCTAAACACCCTATCCACCCTAACCACCCTAATCCTCCTAACCCTAACCACCCTAATCCCCCTAACCACCCTAATCCCCCTAACCCTAACCACCCTAATCCCCCTAACCCTAACCACCCTAATCCCCCTAACCCTAACCACCCTAATCCCCCTAACCCTAACCACCCTAATCCCCCTAACCCTAACCATCCTAACCCTAATCCCCCAAATCCTAACCAACATAATCCCCCTAACCCTAACCACTCTAACCACCCTAATCCTCCTAACCCTAATCACCCTAATCCCCCTAACCCTAACCACCCTAACCACCCTAACCCCCTAATCCCCCTAACCACCCTAATCCTAAACACCCTAACCCTAACCACTCTAACCACCCTAATCCCCCTAACCCTAATCCCCCAAATCCTAACCAACATAATCCCCCTAACCCTAACCACTCTAACCACCCTAATCCCCCTAACTACCCTAATCCCCCTAACCACCCTATTCCTAACCACCCTAATCCCCTAACCCTAACCACCCTAACCACTCTAACCACCCTAATCCTCCTAACCCTAATCATCATAATCCCCTAACCCTAACCACCCTAATCCCCTAACCACCCTAATCCCCTAATCCTAACCACCCTAACCACTCTAACCACCCTAATCCTCCTAACCCTAATCACCCTAATCCCCCTAACCCTAACCACCCTAACAATGTATTAAAATGATTCCTTGGTTTTAACTAGAGGTTCATAAAATGAGTGAGGTAGTTGTCTATGTGCCCCCTGTACTCCATTTGGGTAACAGTTATTGTCCCCTTACCTAAAAACCCTAATATTTTATTACCATTATTTAACTAGGCAAGTCAGTTAAGAACAAATTCTTATTTTCAATGATGGCCTAGGACCACTGCCTTGTTCAGGGGCAGAACGACAGATTTGTAGCTTGTCAGCTCAGGATTTGAACTTGCAACCTTGCGGTCACTCGTCCAATGCTCTAACCACTAGGCTACGCTGCCGCCCCAATATTGAGGTGATACTGGGGTGATATTGAGGCAATATTGAGATGATATTGAGGTGATACTGGGGTGCTATTGAGGAGATACTGGGGTAATATTGAGGCGATACTGGGGTGATATTGAGGAGATACTGGGGTGATATTGAGGAGATACTGGGGTGATATTGAGGCAATATTGAGGTGATACTGGGGTGATATTGAGGCGATACTGGGGTGATATTGAGACGATACTGGGGTGATATTGAGGCGATACTGGGGTGATATTGAGGCGATATTGAGGAGATACTGGGGTAATATTGAGGCGATACTGGGGTGATATTGAGGCGATACTGGGGTGATATTGAGGCGATACTGGGGTGATATTGAGGCGATACTGGGGTGATATTGAGGCGATACTGGGGTGATATTGAGGAGATATTGAGGAGATACTGGGGTAATATTGAGGCGATACTGGGGTGATATTGAGGCGATACTGGGGTGATATTGAGGCGATACTGGGGTGATATTGAGGCAATATTGAGGTGATACTGGGGTGATATTGAGGCGATACTGGGGTGATATTGAGGCGATACTGGGGTGATATTGAGGAGATACTGGGGTGATATTGAGGAGATACTGGAGTGATATTGAGGTGATACTGGGGTGATATTGAGGCGATACTGGGGTGATATTGAGGCAATATTGAGGTGATACTGGGGTGATATTGAGGCGATACTGGGGTGATATTGAGGCGATACTGGGGTGATATTGAGGAGATACTGGGGTGATATTGAGGAGATACTGGAGTGATATTGAGGTGATACTGGAGTGATATTGAGGCGATATTGAGGTGATACTGGAGTGATATTGAGGTGATACTGGAGTGATATTGAGGCGATATTGAGGTGATACTGGAGTGATATTGAGGTGATACTGGAGTGATATTGAGGCGATATTGAGGTGATACTGGAGTGATATTGAGGCGATATTGAGGTGATACTGGAGTGATATTGAGGCGATATTGAGGTGATACTGGAGTGATATTGAGGCAATACTGGGGTGATATTGAGGCGATACTGGGGTGATATTGAGGAGATACTGGGGTGATATTGCAGCGATACTGAGGTGATATTGAGGAGATACTGGAGTGATATTGAGGTGAAACTGGGGTGATATTGAGGTGATACTGGAGTGATATTGAGGCGATATTGAGGTGATACTGGAGTGATATTGAGGTGATACTGGAGTGATATTGAGGCGATATTGAGGTGATACTGGAGTGATATTGAGGTGATACTGGAGTGATATTGAGGCGATATTGAGGTGACACTGGAGTGATATTGAGGTGATACTGGGGTGATATTGAGGCGATATTGAGGTGATACTGGAGTGATATTGAGGTGATACTGGAGTGATATTGAGGCGATATTGAGGTGATACTGGAGTGATATTGAGGCAATATTGAGGTGATACTGGAGTGATATTGAGGTGATATTGAGGTGATACTGGGGTGATATTGAGGCGATACTGGGGTGATATTGAGGCGATACTGGGGTGATATTGAGGAGATACTGGGGTGATATTGAGGAGATACTGGAGTGATATTGAGGTGATACTGGAGTGATATTGAGGCGATATTGAGGTGATACTGGAGTGATATTGAGGTGATACTGGAGTGATATTGAGGCGATATTGAGGTGATACTGGAGTGATATTGAGGTGATACTGGGGTGATATTGAGGCGATATTGAAGTGATACTGGAGTGATATTGAGGCGATATTGAGGTGATACTGGAGTGATATTGAGGCGATATTGAGGTGATACTGGGGTGATATTGAGGCGATACTGGGGTGATATTGAGGAGATACTGGGGTGATATTGCAGCGATACTGAGGTGATATTGAGGAGATACTGGAGTGATATTGAGGTGAAACTGGGGTGATATTGAGGTGATACTGGAGTGATATTGAGGCGATATTGAGGTGATACTGGAGTGATATTGAGGTGATACTGGAGTGATATTGAGGCGATATTGAGGTGATACTGGAGTGATATTGAGGTGATACTGGAGTGATATTGAGGCGATATTGAGGTGACACTGGAGTGATATTGAGGTGATACTGGGGTGATATTGAGGCGATATTGAGGTGATACTGGAGTGATATTGAGGTGATACTGGAGTGATATTGAGGCGATATTGAGGTGATACTGGAGTGATATTGAGGCGATATTGAGGTGATACTGGAGTGATATTGAGGTGATATTGAGGTGATACTGGGGTGATATTGAGGCGATACTGGGGTGATATTGAGGCGATACTGGGGTGATATTGAGGAGATACTGGGGTGATATTGAGGAGATACTGGAGTGATATTGAGGTGATACTGGAGTGATATTGAGGCGATATTGAGGTGATACTGGAGTGATATTGAGGTGATACTGGAGTGATATTGAGGCGATATTGAGGTGATACTGGAGTGATATTGAGGTGATACTGGGGTGATATTGAGGCGATATTGAAGTGATACTGGAGTGATATTGAGGCGATATTGAGGTGATACTGGAGTGATATTGAGGCGATATTGAGGTGATACTGGGGTGATATTGAGGCGATACTGGGGTGATATTGAGGAGATACTGGGGTGATATTGCAGCGATACTGAGGTGATATTGAGGAGATACTGGAGTGATATTGAGGTGAAACTGGAGTGATATTGAGGTGATACTGGAGTGATTTTGAGGCGATATTGAGGTGATACTGGAGTGATATTGAGGTGATACTGGAGTGATATTGAGGTGATACTGGAGTAATATTGAGGCGATATTGATGTGATACTGGAGTGATATTGAGGTGTTACTGGAGTGAAATTGAGGCGATATTGAGGTGATACTGGAGTGATATTGAGGTGATACTGGAGTGATATTGAGGCGATATTGAGGTGATACTGGAGTGATATTGAGGTGATACTGGAGTGATATTGAGGCGATATTGAGGTGATACTGGAGTGATATTGAGGTAATATTGAGGTGATACTGGAGTGATATTGAGGCGATATTGAGGTGATACTGGAGTGATATTGAGGCAATATTGAGGTGATACTGGAGTGATATTGAGGCGATATTGAGGTGATACTGGGGTGATATTGAGGTGATACTGGGGTGATATTGAGGCGATATTGAGGTGATACTGGAGTGATATTGAGGTGATACTGGAGTGATATTGAGGTGATATTGAGGAGATACTGGGGTGATATTGAGGTGATACTGGAGTGATTCTGAGGCGATACTGGAGTGATGTTGAGGTGATACTGGGATGTTATTGAGGTGATATTGAGGCGATATTGAGGTGATATTGAGGCGATATTGAGGTGATATTGAGGTGATACTCAGTGATTCTGAGGCGATACTGGGGTGATATTGAGGTGATATTGAGGTGATACTGGAGTGATATTGAGGCGATATTGAGGTGATATTGAGGTGATATTGCAGCGATACTGAGGTGATACTGGAGTGATATTGAGGTGATACTGGAGTGATTCTGAGGCGATATTGAGGTGATACTGGAGTAATATTGAGGCGATATTGAGGTGATATTGAGGCGATATTGAGGTGATACTGGGGTGATATTGAGGCTATACTGGGGTGATATTGAGGCGATACTGGGGTGATATTGAGGAGATACTGGGGTGATATTGAGGAGATACTGGAGTGATGTTGAGGTGATACTGGAGTGATATTGAGGCGATATTGAGGTGATACTGGAGTGATATTGAGGTGATACTGGAGTGATATTGAGGCGATATTGAGGTGATACTGGAGTGATATTGAGGTGATACTGGAGTGATATTGAGGCGATATTGAGGTGATACTGGAATGATATTGAGGTGATACTGGAGTGATATTGAGGCGATATTGAGGTGACACTGGAGTGATATTGAGGTGATACTGGGGTGATATTGAGGCGATATTGAGGTGATACTGGAGTGATATTGAGGTGATACTGGAGTGATATTGAGGCGATATTGAGGTGATACTGGAGTGATATTGAGGCAATATTGAGGTGATACTGGAGTGATATTGAGGTGATATTGAGGTGATACTGGGGTGATATTGAGGCGATACTGGGGTGATATTGAGGCGATACTGGGGTGATATTGAGGAGATACTGGGGTGATATTGAGGAGATACTGGAGTGATATTGAGGTGATACTGGAGTGATATTGAGGCGATATTGAGGTGATACTGGAGTGATATTGAGGTGATACTGGAGTGATATTGAGGCGATATTGAGGTGATACTGGAGTGATATTGAGGTGATACTGGGGTGATATTGAGGCGATATTGAAGTGATACTGGAGTGATATTGAGGCGATATTGAGGTGATACTGGAGTGATATTGAGGCGATATTGAGGTGATACTGGGGTGATATTGAGGCGATACTGGGGTGATATTGAGGAGATACTGGGGTGATATTGCAGCGATACTGAGGTGATATTGAGGAGATACTGGAGTGATATTGAGGTGAAACTGGAGTGATATTGACGTGATACTGGAGTGATATTGAGGCGATATTGAGGTGATACTGGAGTGATATTGAGGTGATACTGGAGTGATATTGAGGTGATACTGGAGTAATATTGAGGCGATATTGAGGTGATACTGGAGTGATATTGAGGTGATACTGGAGTGAAATTGAGGCGATATTGAGGTGATACTGGAGTGATATTGAGGTGATACTGGAGTGATATTGAGGCGATATTGAGGTGATACTGGAGTGATATTGAGGTGATACTGGAGTGATATTGAGGCGATATTGAGGTGATACTGGAGTGATATTGAGGCAATATTGAGGTGATACTGGAGTGATATTGAGGCGATATTGAGGTGATACTGGAGTGATATTGAGGCAACATTGAGGTGATACTGGAGTGATATTGAGGCGATATTGAGGTGATACTGGGGTGATATTGAGGTGATACTGGGGTGATATTGAGGCGATATTGAGGTGATACTGGAGTGATATTGAGGTGATACTGGAGTGATATTGAGGTGATATTGAGGAGATACTGGGGTGATATTGAGGTGATACTGGAGTGATTCTGAGGCGATACTGGAGTGATGTTGAGGTGATACTGGGATGTTATTGAGGTGATATTGAGGCGATATTGAGGTGATATTGAGGCGATATTGAGGTGATATTGAGGTGATACTCAGTGATTCTGAGGCGATACTGGGGTGATATTGAGGTGATATTGAGGTGATATTGCAGCGATACTGAGGTGATACTGGAGCGATATTGAGGTGATACTGGAGTGATTCTGAGGCGATATTGAGGTGATACTGGAGTAATATTGAGGCGATATTGAGGTGATATTGAGGCGATATTGAGGTGATACTGGGGTGATATTGAGGCGATACTGGGGTGATATTGAGGCGATACTGGGGTGATATTGAGGAGATACTGGGGTGATATTGAGGAGATACTGGAGTGATGTTGAGGTGATACTGGAGTGATATTGAGGCGATATTGAGGTGATACTGGAGTGATATTGAGGTGATACTGGAGTGATATTGAGGCGATATTGAGGTGATACTGGAGTGATATTGAGGTGATACTGGAGTGATATTGAGGCGATATTGAGGTGATACTGGAGTGATATTGAGGTGATACTGGAGTGATATTGAGGTGATACTGGAGTGATATTGAGGCGATATTGAGGTGATACTGGAGTGATATTGAGGTGATACTGGAGTGATATTGAGGCGATATTGAGGTGATACTGGAGTGATATTGAGGCAATATTGAGGTGATACTGGAGTGATATTGAGGCGATATTGAGGTGATACTGGAGTGATATTGAGGCGATATTGAGGTGATACTGGGGTGATATTGAGGCGATATTGAGGTGATACTGGAGTGATATTGAGGTGATACTGGAGTGATATTGAGGTGATACTGGAGTGATATTGAGGTGATATTGAGGAGATACTGGGGTGATATTGAGGTGATACTGGAGTGATTCTGAGGCGATACTGGAGTGATGTTGAGGTGATACTGGGATGTTATTGAGGTGATATTGAGGCGATATTGAGGTGATATTGAGGCGATATTGAGGTGATATTGAGGTGATACTGGAGTGATTCTGAGGCGATACTGGGGTGATATTGAGGTGATATTGAGGTGATACTGGAGTGATATTGAGGCGATATTGAGGTGATATTGAGGTGATATTGCAGCGATACTGAGGTGATACTGGAGTGATATTGAGGTGATACTGGAGTGATTCTGAGGCGATATTGAGGTGATACTGGAGTAATATTGAGGCGATATTGAGGTGATATTGAGGCGATATTGAGGTGATATTGAGGCGATATTGAGGTGATACTGGAGTGTTATTGAGGCGATATTGAGGTGATATTGAGGCGATATTGAGGCGATATTGAGGTGATACTGGAGTGATTCTGAGGCGATACTGGGGTGATATTGAGGCGATATTGAGGTGATATTGAGGCGATATTGAGGTGATACTGGAGTGATTCTGAGGCGATACTGGGGTGATATTGAGGCGATATTGAGGTGATATTGAGGTGATACTGGGATGTTATTGAGGTTATACTGGGGTGATACTGGGATGTTATTGAGGTGATACTGGGGTAATATCTGTATTAAAGTAGTCAAAAGTTTAGTATTTTGTCCCATATTCCAGGCACACAACATTTACATCATTACACCCTAACCCACTTGTTGGATGCATTTGCTGTTTGTTTTGGTTATTTCAGATTTTTTTTTGCCCAATAGAAATGAATGGTAAATAATGTGTTAAGTATTGTGTCATTTTGGAGTCACTTTTATTGTAGTTTTTGGGCCACTCTTCAGCAGCAAACTGCTGTTTGAGGGGTGCCCTCCTCACATTAGGTTATGGATGTCATTCAGATCTGGACTCTTCGCTGGCCACTCCAGAACAGTGCAGCATTTCTTCTTGAACTATTCCAGGGTGCTTTTGGTGTGTGTTTGGGGTTGTCCTTCTGGATGTTCCACAACCTTCAACAGAGACGCAATTTTGGACATTGGGTTGAACATGGCACTTGATAATCTGCTGATTTCATGATGTCTTGCACACGTTTTAAGGCCCCCAGTACCAGGGGCAACCCCACAGCATTATCAAACCGCCCCCATGTTCAATTGTAGGAGGGTGTAATGTTCTTTGAATGCTTCATTTGGTCGTTGGTAAACACAGGTAGACCTCACTGCTGAAAGAGACACAAGTAAGCCTGATTGAACCTCTCAAAAACCCACCTAATCAGGGGAAAATATTCTGTGGACCAATCAAACAAAATTAGAGCGCTTTAGCAATACAGATAAGCGATGTGTTTACTGACGACCAAATGAGGAATTCAATGAAAAGATCATTGGGGATGTTTGATAATGCTGTGGGGTTGCTGTGGGGCCTTGAATGTGTGCAAGGCATCATGAAACCAGCAGATTATCAAGGAGTTTTGGAGTCCAATGGTCAACCACTGTCCAGAAACTGGGTCTCCGTTGAAGGTTGTGGATCTTCCAGCAGGACAAAGACCCCAAACACACATCAAAAAGCACCCATGATTTGTTCAAGAAGAAAAGTTCTGGAGTGGCAAGCGAAGAGTCCAGATCTATGTCGAGAGTTGAAAACAGCAGTGGGTGGAGACACCCCTCAACAAATGTAAGAGTTAAAGTAGTTTGCTGCTGAAAAGTGGGCCAAATTGCCAGTAGAAAGTGCAGCAAGCTCACTGATGGCTACAAGCGTTTGTCTGCCGTTTACTTGGCCAAAGGCAGTGCACGTACAAGCTCCAGGGTGCCAATCATTGTGCCAATGTCATTTGTCTTTATTTTCTAAACTAAAATTGTAAACTTAAATTTACTAAAATAAAATTGGCTCTGCAATGTTGAAAATCCAATAGTCCAAACGCTTTTTCAATTTCAACTTATTTTAGAAGCAATGGGGAATTATTGAAGAAAAGTGCAAGGGTGCAGATATATTTGGCCACAAATGTATAAACTAGATGTGGTTAAAAATGACATTATAGTGACATCATCATCTGTATTGCTGCCTGAAACATTCCATGTGGAACTTTTGGAACCTTCTAAAGAATCGAAAGAACATTGTTGTAAAAACAACGACAAGAAATAAAATGATTTTGTGTCTCTGTGAATGCTGAGAGGGAAAGAAAGGAGAGAGAGAAGAGAGGGATGAAGGAAAAGTGAGAGTGTGGTTGATATTTTATTAGGGGGATTGTGGGTAACTATTCTTGTGTCTCCACTCACATTGCCCAGGACACACTTCACCAGACCTCACCAGAAGTAAGACCTAGCTAGATATAAGAGTTAGCAGGATTAGATATAGACTGAGATAAGACATATTTATTCCAGACCAGAAGTAAGACCTAGCTAAATCAAATCAAATGTTATTGGTCACATACAAATGGTTAGCAGATGTTAAAGCGAGTGTAGTGAAATACTTGTGCTTCTAGATCCAACAGTGCAGTAATATCTAACAAGTAATCTAACAATTCCCCAACAATTAATACACACAAATCTAAAGGGGTGAATGAGAATATGTACATATAAGTATATGGATGAGCGATGGCTGAGCGGCATCGGCAAGGTGCAGTAGATGGTATAAAATACAGTATATACATGTGATATGAGTAATGTAAGATATGTAGACATTATTAAAGTGCCACTATTTAAAGTGGCATAGTTTAAAGTGACTAGTGATTAATTTATTAAAGTGGCCAGTGATTGGGTCTCAATGTAGGCAGCAGCCTCTCTGTGTTAGTGATGGCTGTTTATCAGTCTGATGGTCTGGAGATAGAAGCTGTTTAACAGTCTGATGGTCTGGAGATAGAAGCTGTTTAGCAGTCTGATGGCCTGGAGATAGAAGCTGTTTATCAGTCTGATGGCCTGGAGATAGAAGCTGTTTATCAGTCTGATGGCCTGGAGATAGAAGCTGTTTACCAGTTTGATGGCCTGGAGATAGAAGCTGTTTATCAGTCTGATGGTCTGGAGATAGAAGCTGTTTATCAGTCTGATGGTCTGGAGATAGAAGCTGTTTCTCAATCTCTCTGTCCCAGCTTTGATGCACCTGTACTGACCTCGCCTTCTGGATGATAGTGGTGTGATAATGTAAGAAATAATACAAAAAAAACACATGTTCAAGGAGGTCAATGTTAGGCTGGAGGTTAGGTATTGTGTCTGTAATTGGGTGTGTATGTATAAAGGAGGTTATTTATAACAAAGGGACAGACAGCAGAGAGACAAAAGAGAAGAGGCCTTATGTAAGAACTGTGGCATACAGCAGGTCAGCCACCAGGGGGAGACTCGTCGAGGCCTGGTGACAGACAGAGTATACATCACGAGGCCATGGCTCCATCTGCTGGACGAGCCAGGTCTCCACGGGCTCTCCAGCCAGGACTAATTGGGGCTGATTGGGAGTTGGTGACTAATCAAGGGTGGATTGCTCACCAGCTGTGCAAGGCCCATAAAGCTGCACACAGGGCGAGTGGACTGGAGTGGAGTGGAGTGGGGTGGGGTGGGGTGGAGTGGGGTGGGGTGGGGTGGAGTGGAGTGGAGTGGGGTGGAGTGGACTGGAGTGGAGTGGAAAGGAGAGGAAAGGAAAGGAGAGAAAAGGAAAGGAGAGGAAAGGAGAGGAAAGGAAAGGAGAGGAAAGGAGAGGAAAGGAAAGGAGAGGAGAGGAAAGGAGAGGAAAGGAAAGGGAAAGGAAAGGAGAGGAGAGGAAAGGAGAGGAAAAGGAAAGGAGAGGAAAGGAAAGGAGAGGAAAGGAGAGGAAAGGAAAGGAGAGGAAAGGAAAGGAAAGGAAAGGAAAGGAGAGGAAAGGAAAGGAGAAAGGAAAGGAAAGGAAAGGAAAGGAAAGGAGAGGAGAGGAAAGGAGAGGAAAGGAGAGGAAAGGAAAGGAGAGGAAAGGAAAGGAAAGGAGAGGAAAGGAAAGGAGAGGAAAGGAGAGGAAAGGAAAGGAAAGGAAAGGAAAGGAGAGGAAAGGAAAGGAAAGGAAAGACTCCCGTGTTATTGTTGACGGTTGCAGAGGTAAGAAGAGGGAGTTCAGCTTTGTGCCCGACAGGATACAGCCAGACCCGGAGCCCAGAAGACGGTGTCCCGGAGAGGGTCTCATGGGGAGACCTATCCTTTTCTTTTTGATCTATTATTTAAATAAACACCCTTGAAACAGAGCTAAACCTTTTCTGTCCGTGTCTGATATGGGTAAACGTCTTGACCAAACCCCCTGGTCTGCCACAGAACACACAGTACATTCAGAAAATATTCAGACCCCTTGATCTTTTCCACATTTTTTTTACATTACAGCCTTATTCTAAAATGGATTGAATCGTTTTCTTTCCTCATCAATCTACCCCCATATACCCATAATGACAAAGGGAGGATGTTGGGTTGGAGAAATATATAGAGGGAGAGTATGAAAGGATAGAGTTGAGGAGGAGATGAGGGTAAAATGTGTAAAAGGAGAGAAATAGATAGAGACAAAAAAGAGAGAATGAGGGAGAAAGAGATGGAGAGAACAGGATAGAAAGAGATGGGGAAGAGAGATGGAATGGGATAGAAAGAGATGGGGGAAAGAGAGATGGAATGGGATAGAAAGAGATGGGGGGAAGAGAGAGAGAACAGGATAGATAGAGATGGGGAAGAGAGATGGAATGGGATAGAAAGAGATGGGGGGGAAGAGAGATGGAATGGGATAGAAAGAGATGGAGAGAACAGGATAGAAAGAGATGGGGGAAGAGAGATGGAATGGGATAGAAAGAGATGGGGGGAAGAGAGATGGAATGGGATAGAAAGAGATGGGGGGAAGAGAGAGAGAACTGGATAGAAAGAGATGGGAGAAGAGAGAGAGAACAGGATAGATAGAGATGGGGAAGAGAGATGGAATGGGATAGAAAGAGATGGGGGGGAAGAGAGATGGAATGGGATAGAAAGAGATGGAGAGAACAGGATAGAAAGAGATGGGGGAAGAGAGATGGAATGGGATAGAAAGAGATGGGGGGAAGAGAGATGGAATGGGATAGAAAGAGATGGGGGAAGAGAGAGAGAACTGGATAGAAAGAGATGGGAGAAGAGAGAGAGAACAGGATAGAAAGAGATGGGAGAAGAGAGAGAACCGGATAGATAGAGATGGGAGAAGAGAGAGAGAACAGGATAGAAAGAGATGGGAGAAGAGAGAGAACAGGATAGAAAGAGATGGGAGAAGAGAGAGAACAGGATAGATAGAGATGGGAGAAGAGAGAGAGAACAGGATAGAAAGAGATGGTGGGGAAGAGAGAGAGAACTGGATAGAAAGAGATGGGAGAAGAGAGAGAACAGGATAGAAAGAGATGGGGGGAAGCGAGAGAACAGGATGGAAAGAGATGGTGGGGGGTAACTGTAATCTCAGAGCGATAACCGTTTTTCATTGCAATCCAGTTCAGAGGTCACACACACGAACACACACACACACACACACACACACACAAACACACACAAACACAAACACTGGCTTCAGTGACATTGGGAAACTGACATTACGCTTTGGAGGGGTCTTTTCTCTCAGCCTCCATTCAAACTGAAAAAACTTTATTCCTCTCCTCGGATACAACAGACAGACTACTGAAGAGATACAACACAGACAGACTACTGAAGAGATACAACACAGACAGACTACTGAAGAGATACGACAGACAGACTACTGAAGAGATACAACACAGACAGACTACTGAAGAGATACAACAGACAGACTACTGAAGAGATACAACACAGACAGACTACTGAAGAGATACAACACAGACAGACTACTGAAGAGATACAACACAGACAGACTGTTGAAGAGAAACGACACAGACAGACTACTGAAGAGATACGACACAGACAGACTACTGAAGAGATACGACACAGACAGACTACTGAAGAGATACGACACAGACAGACTACTGAAGAGATACAGCAGACAGACCACTGAAGAGATACAGCAGACAGACTACTGAAGAGATACAACACAGACAGACTACTGAAGAGATACAACACAGACAGACTACTGAAGAGATACAACAGACAGACTACTGAAGAGATACAGCAGACAGACTACTGAAGAGATACAACACAGACAGACTACTGAAGAGATACAACACAGACAGGCTACTGAAGAGATACAACAGACAGACTCCTGAAGAGATACAACAGACAGACTACTGAAGAGATACAACAGACAGACTACTGAAGAGACACGACAGACAGGCTACTGAAGAGATACAACACAGACAGACTGTTGAAGAGATACGACACAGACAGACTACTGAAGAGATACAACAGACAGACTACTGAAGAGATACAACAGACAGACTACTGAAGAGATACAACAGACAGACTACTGAAGAGATACGACAGACAGGCAACTGAAGAGATACAGCACAGACAAACTACTGAAGAGATACAGCAGACAGACCACTGAAGAGATACAGCAGACAGACTACTGAAGAGATACAACACAGACAGACTACTGAAGAGATACAACACAGACAGACTACTGAAGAGATACAACAGACAGACTAATTAAGAGATACAGCAGACAGACTACTGAAGAGATACAACACAGACAGACTACTGAAGAGATACAACACAGACAGGCTACTGAAGAGATACAACAGACAGACTCCTGAAGAGATACAACAGACAGACTACTGAAGAGATACAACAGACAGACTACTGAAGAGACACGACAGACAGGCTACTGAAGAGATACAACACAGACAGACTGTTGAAGAGATACGACACAGACAGACTACTGAAGAGATACAACAGACAGACTACTGAAGAGATACAACAGACAGACTACTGAAGAGATACAACAGACAGACTACTGAAGAGATACAACAGACAGACTACTGAAGAGATACGACAGACAGAATACTGAAGAGATACGACACAGACAGACTACTGAAGAGATACGACACAGACAGACTACTGAAGAGATACAACAGACAGACTACTGAAGAGATACAACAGACAGACTACTGAAGAGATACGACACAGACAGACTACTGAAGAGATACAACAGACAGACTACTGAAGAGATACAACAGACAGACTACTGAAGAGATACGACAGACAGGCTACTGAAGAGATACAGCACAGACAGACTACTGAAGAGATACAGCAGACAGACCACTGAAGAGATACAGCAGACAGACTACTGAAGAGATACAACACAGACAGACTACTGAAGAGATACAACACAGACAGACTACTGAAGAGATACAACAGACAGACTACTGAAGAGATACAGCAGACAGGCTACTGAAGAGATACAACACAGACAGACTACTGAAGAGATACAACACAGACAGGCTACTGAAGAGATACAACAGACAGACTCCTGAAGAGATACAACAGACAGACTACTGAAGAGATACAACAGACAGACTACTGAAGAGACACGACAGACAGGCTACTGAAGAGATACAACACAGACAGACTGTTGAAGAGATACGACACAGACAGACTACTGAAGAGATACAACAGACAGACTACTGAAGAGATACAACAGACAGACTACTGAAGAGATACAACAGACAGACAACTGAAGAGATACGACAGACAGGCTACTGAAGAGATACAGCACAGACAGACTACTGAAGAGATACAGCAGACAGACCACTGAAGAGATACAGCAGACAGACTACTGAAGAGATACAACACAGACAGACTACTGAAGAGATACAACACAGACAGACTACTGAAGAGATACAACAGACAGACTACTGAAGAGATACAGCAGACAGACTACTGAAGAGATACAACACAGACAGACTACTGAAGAGATACAACACAGACAGGCTACTGAAGAGATACAACAGACAGACTCCTGAAGAGATATGACAGACAGACTACTGAAGAGATACGACACAGACAGACTACTGAAGAGATACAATAGACAGACTACTGAAGAGATACAACACACAGACTACTGAAGAGATACAGCAGACAGACTACTGAAGAGATATAACAGACAGACTACTGAAGAGATACAACACAGACAAACTACTGAAGAGATACGACAGACAGACCACTGAAGAGATACGACACAGACAGACTACTGAAGAGATACAACAGACAGACTACTGAAGAGATACAACACAGACCACTGAAGAGATACGACACAGACAGACCACTGAAGAGATACGACACAGACAGACTACTGAAGAGATACAACACAGACAGACTACTGAAGAGATACGACAGACAGGCTACTGAAGAGATACAACAGACAGACTACTGAAGAGATACAACAGACAGACTACTGAAGAGATACAGCAGACAGACTACTGAAGAGATACAACAGACAGACTACTGAAGAGATACGACACAGACCACTGAAGAGATACGACACAGACAGACTACTGAAGAGATACAACAGACAGACTACTGAAGAGATACGACAGACAGGCTACTGAAGAGATACAGCACAGACAGACTACTGAAGAGATACAGCAGACAGACCACTGAAGAGATACAGCAGACAGACTACTGAAGAGATACAACACAGACAGACTACTGAAGAGATACAACACAGACAGACTACTGAAGAGATACAACAGACAGACTACTGAAGAGATACAGCAGACAGACTACTGAAGAGATACAACACAGACAGACTACTGAAGAGATACAACACAGACAGGCTACTGAAGAGATACAACAGACAGTCTCCTGAAGAGATACAACAGACAGACTACTGAAGAGATACAACAGACAGACTTCTGAAGAGACACGACAGACAGGCTACTGAAGAGATACAACACAGACAGACTGTTGAAGAGATACGACACAGACAGACTACTGAAGAGATACAACAGACAGACTACTGAAGAGATACAACAGACAGACTACTGAAGAGATACAACAGACAGACTACTGAAGAGATACAACAGACAGACTACTGAAGAGATACGACAGACAGACTACTGAAGAGATACGACACAGACAGACTACTGAAGAGATACGACACAGACAGACTACTGAAGAGATATGACAGACAGACTACTGAAGAGATACAACACAGACAGACTACTGAAGAGATACGACACAGACAGACTACTGAAGAGATACAACAGACAGACTACTGAAGAGATACAACAGACAGACTACTGAAGAGATACGACAGACAGGCTACTGAAGAGATACAGCACAGACAGACTACTGAAGAGATACAGCAGACAGACCACTGAAGAGATACAACAGACAGACTACTGAAGAGATACAGCAGACAGACTACTGAAGAGATACAACACAGACAGACTACTGAAGAGATACAACACAGACAGGCTACTGAAGAGATACAACAGACAGACTCCTGAAGAGATACAACAGACAGACTACTGAAGAGATACAACAGACAGACTACTGAAGAGACACGACAGACAGGCTACTGAAGAGATACAACACAGACAGACTGTTGAAGAGATACGACACAGACAGACTACTGAAGAGATACAACAGACAGACTACTGAAGAGATACAACAGACAGACTACTGAAGAGATACAACAGACAGACTACTGAAGAGATACGACAGACAGGCTACTGAAGAGATACAGCACAGACAGACTACTGAAGAGATACAGCAGACAGACCACTGAAGAGATACAGCAGACAGACTACTGAAGAGATACAACACAGACAGACTACTGAAGAGATACAACACAGACAGACTACTGAAGAGATACAACAGACAGACTACTGAAGAGATACAGCAGACAGACTACTGAAGAGATACAACACAGACAGACTACTGAAGAGATACAACACAGACAGGCTACTGAAGAGATACAACAGACAGACTCCTGAAGAGATACAACAGACAGACTACTGAAGAGATACAACATACAGACTACTGAAGAGACACGACAGACAGGCTACTGAAGAGATACAACACAGACAGACTGTTGAAGAGATACGACACAGACAGACTACTGAAGAGATACAACAGACAGACTACTGAAGAGATACAACAGACAGACTACTGAAGAGATACAACAGACAGACTACTGAAGAGATACAACAGACAGACTACTGAAAAGATACGACAGACAGACTACTGAAGAGATACGACACAGACAGACTACTGAAGAGATACGACACAGACAGACTACTGAAGAGATATGACAGACAGACTACTGAAGAGATACAACACAGACAGACTACTGAAGAGATACGACACAGACAGACTACTGAAGAGATACAACAGACAGACTACTGAAGAGATACAACAGACAGACTACTGAAGAGATACGACAGACAGGCTACTGAAGAGATACAGCACAGACAGACTACTGAAGAGATACAGCAGACAGACCACTGAAGAGATACAGCAGACAGACTACTGAAGAGATACAACACAGACAGACTACTGAAGAGATACAACAGACAGACTACTGAAGAGATACAGCAGACAGACTACTGAAGAGATACAACACAGACAGACTACTGAAGAGATACAACACAGACAGGCTACTGAAGAGATACAACAGACAGACTCCTGAAGAGATATGACAGACAGACTACTGAAGAGATACGACACAGACAGACTACTGAAGAGATACAATAGACAGACTACTGAAGAGATACAACACACAGACTACTGAAGAGATACAGCAGACAGACTACTGAAGAGATATAACAGACAGACTACTGAAGAGATACAACACAGACAGACTACTGAAGAGATACGACAGACAGACCACTGAAGAGATACGACACAGACAGACTACTGAAGAGATACAACAGACAGACTACTGAAGAGATACAACACAGACCACTGAAGAGATACGACACAGACAGACCACTGAAGAGATACGACACAGACAGACTACTGAAGAGATACAACACAGACAGACTACTGAAGAGATACGACAGACAGGCTACTGAAGAGATACAACAGACAGACTACTGAAGAGATACAACAGACAGACTACTGAAGAGATACAGCAGACAGACTACTGAAGAGATACAACAGACAGACTACTGAAGAGATACGACACAGACCACTGAAGAGATACGACACAGACAGACTACTGAAGAGATACAACAGACAGACTACTGAAGAGATACGACACAGTCAGACTACTGAAGAGATACAACACACACAGATCATGTCCACTCACCAAGAACCCGATGGCCACTGTGACATAGCTCCTTTGTGGGGATGGGAGAACCTTCTAGAAGGACAACCATCTCTGGATCAATCCACCAATCAGGCGATTATGGTAGAGTGGCCAGACGGACGCCACTCCTCAGTAAAAGGCACATGACAGTCAGCTTGGAGTTTGACAAAAGGCAGGTAAAGGACTCTCAGACCATGAGAAACAAGATTCTCTGGTCTGATGAAACCAAGATTTAACCTCACTAGGGTAGGGGGCACTATTTTCACCTCCGGATGAAAAGCGTTCCCAAAGTAAACTGCCTGCTACTCAGGCTCAAAAGCTAGGATATGCATATAATTAGATCTGGATAGAAAACAGTCTAAAGTTTCCAAAACTGTTAACTTCTCAGGGCTACGTGGGAGGCTACCGTCCCACCCACGGTTCACACTATTCAACAGCCAGTGAAAAATCAGAGCGCCAAATTCAAAACAACAAAATGTCATAATTCTGAGTTCTCAAACATACGACTACTTTACACCATTTTAAAGATACACTTCTCCTTAATGTAACCACATTGTCCGATTTCAAAAAGGGTTTACGGCGAAAGCATAAAGTTAGATTATGTTAGGACAGTGAAAACACAAGAAAAACCATACAGCCATTTTCGAAGCAGGAGAGGGGTCACAAAAAACATAAATTCAGCTAAAATTAAGCACTAACCTTTCACGATCTTCATCAGATGACACTTCTAGGACATCATGTTACACAATACATGTATGTTTTGTTCGATAAAGTTCATATTTATATCCAAAAACAGCATTTTACATTGGCGCGTGATGTTCAGAAAATATTTTGCCTCCAATACTGCCGGTGAATCAGCACAATAATTTACAAAAATACTCATCATAAATGTTGATAAAATATTAAACTGTTATTCAAAGAATTATAGATGAACATCTCCTTTATGCAACCGCTGTGACAGATTTCAAAAAAGCTTCACGGGGAAAGCACACTTTGCAATAATCTGAGTACGGCGCTCAGAAAAAGTCATCAAGCAATACAGATACCCGCCATTTTGGAGTCATCTAAAATCATAAATAGCATTATAAATATTCACTTACCTTTGATGATCTTCATCAGAAGGCACTTCCAAGAATCCCAGGTCCACAATAAATGTTGTTTTGTTCAATAAAGTCCATAATTTATGTCCAAATACCTCGTTGTTTGCGCGTTCAGTAAGCTACTCCAAATGTAGGAAGCGCGGCCAAAATGTCACGACGAAAAGTCAAAAAAAGTTATATTTACGTTCGTTGAAACATGTCAAACATTGTATAGCATCAATCTTTAGGGCCTTTTTAACTTAAAACTTCAATAATATTCCAACTGGATGATTCCAATGTCTTGAAAAACATTATGGAACACAGCTACCCCTCACGTGAATGCGCGCCAATGAACTCATGTCATTTTCTGAGTCACTAACTTCCAGGTCCTCTTGTTCGCTCTGTGTTCACCGCAAAAGCCTGAAACTAGGTTCTAAAGACTGTTGACATCTAGTGGAAGCCTTAAGAAGTGCAAAATGAACCCTAAGTCACTGTGTGTTCGACAGGCAATGACTTGAAAAGACTACAAGCATCAGATTTCCCACTTCCTGGTTGGATTTTTCTCAGGTTTTTGCCTGCCATATGAGTTCTGTTATACTCACAGACATCATTCAACCAGTTTTAGAAACTTCAGAGTGTTTTCTATCCAAATCTAATAATAATATGCATATCCTACGTTCTGAGCCCGAGTAGTAGGCCGTTTAATTTGGGCACCTCATTCATCCAAACTACTCAATACTGCCCCCGGTCCCAGAAAGGTTAAAATAATAATAATTTACTGATACTTTTCGGATTTGTCGTCTGTCTGTTGTGACTGCCCTTGAGCCTGGGGATTACTGAACAAAACGCGCGAACAAAACTGAGGTTTTTGGATATAAAGAAGGACTTTATCGAACAAAACAAACATTTATTGAGTAAATGGGAGTCCTGAGAGTGCAACCATATGAAGATCATCAAAGGTAAGTGATTCATTTTAGCACTATTTCTGACTTGTGTAATTCCTCTACTTGGCTGGTAACGGTTTGTAATGATTTGTCTGCTGGGCGCTGTTCTCAGATAATCACATGGTATGCTTTCGCCGTAAAGCCTTTTTGAAATCTGACACCGTGATTGGATTAACAAGAATTTAATCTTTAAACCTTTGTATAACACTTGTATGTTTTATGAATGTTAGTTATGAGTATTTCTGTTTTTGAATTTGGCGCTCTGCAATTTCAATGGATGTTGGTCAGGTGGGACGGTAGCGTCCCACACCCCCTAGTGAGGTTAACTCTTTGGCCTGAATGCCAAGCGTCACGTCTGGAGGAAACCTGGCACCATCCCTACGGTGAAGCATGGTGGTGGCAGCATCATGCTGTGGGGATATTTTTCAGGATCGAGGGAAAGATGAATGGAGCAAAGAACAGATATCCTTGATGAAAACCTTCTCCAGAGTGCTCAGGACTTCAGACTGAGATGAAGGTTCACCTTCCAACAGGACAACAACCCGTTATTTAACCAGGTGGGCTAGTTGAGAACAAGTCCTTTATTTAACCAGGTAGGCCAGTTGAGAACAAGTCCTTTATTTAACCAGGTAGGCCAGTTGAGAACAAGTCCTTTATTTAACCAGGTAGGCCAGTTGAGAACAAGTCCTTTATTTAACCAGGTAGGCCAGTTGAGAACAAGTCCTTTATTTAACCAGGTAGGCCAGTTGAGAACAAGTTCTCATTTGCAACTGCGACCTGGCCAAGATAAAGCAAAGCAGTTTGACACATACAACAACACAGAGTTACACATGGAATAAACAAACATACAATCAATAATACAGTAGAAAAATCTATATACAGCATGTGCAAATGAGGTAGGATAAGAGAGGTAAGGCAATAAATAGGCCATGGTGGCAAATTAATTACAATATAGCAATTAAACACTGGAATGGTAGGATGTGCAGAAGATTAATGTGCAAGTTGAGATACTGGGGTGCAAAGGAGCAAAATAAATAAATAAATACAGTTTCTGTACAGCACTTTGAGATATCAGCTGATGTAAGAAGGGCTATATAAATACATTTGATTTGATTTGATTTGAGAATGGGGATGAGGTAGATTTGGATGGACTATTTACAGATGAGCTATGTACAGGTGCAGTGATTTGTGAGCTGCTCTGACAGCTGGTGCTTAACCACTCTAATCCCCCTAATCCTAACCACCCTAATCCACCTAACCCTAACCACCCTAACCACCCTAATCCCCCTAACCACCCTAATCCCCCTAACCCTAACCACCCTAATCCCCCTAACCACCCTAATCCTCCTAACCCTAACCACCCTAATCCCCCTAACCCTAACCACCCTAATCCCCCTAACCACCCTAATCCTCCTAACCCTAACCACCCTAATCCCCCTAACCCTAACCACCCTAATCCCCCTAACCACCCTAATCCTCCTAACCCTAACCACCCTAATCCTCCTAACCCTAACCACCTTAATCCCCCTAACCCTAACCACCCCAATCCCCCTAACCCTAACCACCTTAATTCCCCTAACCCTAACCACCCTAATCCCCCTAATCCTAACCACCCTAATCCCCCTAACCCTAACCTCTGGCCGACTCATCGGATGGGGCCACAGTGTCTCCTGACCCCTCCTGTCTCAGCCTCCAGTATTTATGCTGCAGTAGTTTATGTGTCGGGGGGCTAGGGTCAGTCTGTCACATCTGGAGTATTTCTCTTGTCTTTTCTGGTGTCCTGTGTGAATTTAAATATGCTCTCTCTAATTCTCTCTTTCTCTTTCTTTCTTTCTCTCTCTCGGAGGACCTGAGCCCTAGGACCATTCCTCAGGACTACCTGGCTTGATGACTCCTTGCTGTCCCCAGTTCACCTGGCCGTGCTGCTGCTCCAGTTCCAACTGTTCTGCCTGCAGCTATGGAACCCTGACCTGTTCACCGGACGTGCTACCTGTCCCAGACCTGTTGTCCCAGACCTGCTGGAACCCTGACCTATTCACCGGACGTGCTACCTGTCCCAGACCTGCTGTTTTCAACTCTCTAGAGACAGCAGGAGCGGTAGAGATACTCTCAAAGATCGGCTATGAAAAAGTCAACTGACACTTACTCTTGTGTTACTGACTTGTTGCACCCTCGACAACTACTATGATTATTATTATTTGACAATGCTGGTCATTTATGAACATTTGAACATCTAGGCCATGTGCTGTTATAATCTCCACCCGGCACAGCCAGAAGAGGACTGGCCACCCCTCATAGCCTGGTTCCTCTCTAGGTTTCTTCCTAGGTTTTGGCCTTTCTAGGGAGTTTTTCCTAGCCACCATGCTTCTACACCTGCATTGCTTGCTGTTTGGGGTTTTAGGCTGGGTTTCTGTACAGCACTTTGTGATATCAGCTGATGTAAGAAGGGCTATATAAATAAATACATTTGATTTGATTTGTATACATCAACGATGTCGCTCTGGCTGCTGGTGATTCTCTGATCCACCTCTACGCAGACGACACTATTCTGTATACCTCTGGCCCTTCGTTGGACACTGTGTTAACTAACCTCCAGACGAGCTTCAATGCCATACAACTCTCCTTCCGTGGCCTCCAACTGCTCTTAAATGCAAGTAAAACTAAATGCATGCTCTTCAACCGATCGCTTCCCGCACCTGCCCACCCGTCTGACTTAGAATATGTGGACAACTACAAATACCTAGGTGTCTGGTTAGACTGTAAACTCTCCTTCCAGACTCACATTAAACATCTCCAATCCAAAATTAAATCTAGAATCGGCTTCCTATTTCACAACAATGTCACGTCCTGACCAGCAGAGGGAGTAATTGTATGAGTCTTGGTCAGGACGTGGCAGAGGGTTTGTGTTTTGTATGTATTTCTATGTTCTGTCTAGTTTAGTTTTTCTATGTTTAGGTTTGGGTGTTGGACTCTCAATTGGAGGCAGGTGTTTCTAGTTGCCTCTGATTGAGAGTCCTATATATAGGTGTGTGTTTGGTTTGGGTTTTTGTGAGTAGTTGTATTTGCACTGCTGTTTGTTTAGCCTGCAAATCTGTTAGCTGTCGTTCTGTTTCTTGTTTTTCCCGTTACTCACTTTAAATAATAATATTAAAGTATGAGTATTCAGGTACCCGCTGCGCCTTGGTCTCATCTCTTCGACAGCCGTTACAAACAAAGCATCCTTCACTCATGCTGCCAAACATACCCTCGTAAAACTGACCATCCTACCGATCCTTGACTTCGGCGATGTCATTTACAAAATAGCCTCCAACTCTACTCAACAAATTGGATGCAGTCTATCACAGTGCCATTCGTTTTGTCACCAAAGCCCCATATACTACACCCAAATTCCCCTACAGATAGCAGATGTTCTGAAAGAGCTGCAAAACCTGGACCTGTACAAATCAGCCGGGCTAGACAATTTGGACCCTCTCTTTCTAAAATTATCCACCGCCATTGTTGCAACCCCTATTACCAGCCTGTTCAAACTCTCTTTCGTATTGTCTGAGATCCCCAAAGATTGGAAAGCTGCTGCGGTCATCCCCCTCTTCAAAGGGGGTGACACTCTGGACCCAAACTGTTACAGACCTATATCCATCCTGCCCTGCCTTTCTAAAGTCTTCAAAAGCCAAGTTAATAAACAGATCACTGACCATTTCGAATCCCACCGTACCTTCTCCGCTGTGCAGTCTGCTTTCCGAGCTGGTCACGGGTGCACCTCGGCCACACTCAAGGTACTAAACAATATCATAATCGCCATCGATAAAAGACAGTACTGTGCAGCTGTCTTCATCGACCTGACCAAGGCTTTCGACTCTGTCAATCCCCGTATTGTTATCGGCAGACTCAACAGCCTTGGTTTCTCAAATGACTGCCTCGCCTGGTTCACCAACTACTTCGCAGACAGAGTTCAGTGTATCAAATCGGAGGGCCTGTTGTCCGGACCTCTAGCAGTCTACGGTGGCACCACAGGGTTCAATTCTCGGGCCGACTCTTTTCTCTGTATATATCAACGATGTCGCTCTTGCTGCGGGTGATTCCCTGATCCACCTCTACGCAGACGACACCATTCTGTATACATCTGGCCCTTCTTTGGACACTGTGTAAGTTTTTGGTTTTATTCATTTATTGCCACTGACTACATTGTACATTGTTTCGGGTTTACTAATGCATTAGTTCTATTAGCTATGATGACTATGACATTAGTTTAGCTAATATGGAGACAACGATGTAGGCTGTGTGTAGCGGTTATGATATGGTTTGGCTTGGAAAGGTGTTTTCGTCTGGTCACATACAGCTGATGTTGTGCATTGAAGTCCACAAGCAAAGGGAAAAGGTGAGTGGAGGAGAGTGCATAGTCGGAAGAAGGAATACAACATGGCTGCTATGAAATTGAGCTGTGTTTAAAGGGATGAATTCATTCCGAAGATTCTGTTGAAAACAGGGATAAACATACCTTGAATTTGTCCAATAGAAACTCTCATTTGCAACTGTTGGGCTAATGATTGCACCCTACATCAACTAGATGCAGGCAAGAGTGTGCATGGTGTTATTGAATGTGTTACTGTCTGTCCATGTGTCACCACTGTCTGTCCATGTGTCACCACTGTCTGTCCATGTGTCACCACTGTCTGTCCATGTGTCATCACTGTCTGTCCATGTGTCACCACTGTCTGTCCATGTGTCACCATTGTCTGTTGCCTCAACATTTTATCTCGATCTGTGTGGACCTACGTTGTAAACTTTCCTTCATAGTCTAGGTTGTATACCTCATGATGGGTATGGAGAAAATTAGAGTATCATGTAGTAGCCTAAACCTATCGCTGTTACGTTGAACTGGGTGAATGGAATATGAATGAGAGTCATCCAATATGCTGTAATAGAAATAAGGTCGTGCTCATTAAAAAAACGAATCGTCCTCCCTCATCTTAAATGGCACCAACCACCACTGATAGTTAACTGCTTCTTGTTACTATTCTGGCTGAAGTGACTATAGCAGGAGTCAAATAAATACTGTCCTCCCGACCTCTCCTCTGATTGGTTGATGCTTTCCACCTCTCCTCTACTTTGATTGGTTGATGTGGTTCTATTCAAGGAGGAGGGTGGTGACATGAGAGGAGGGTCCATGAGGCAAGCTGTTTTGTTAGTTCTCAAGTTTGTTTGCAGAGTTTAACTCCATTAGGAAGGTGAACTAGAGGCCAGCAACAACCGAATAACAGAACTTCCACAGTGCTGCACGAGCCTGGACCTTTAGTTTCAGAACTTAGAGTTGCATGAAATCAGGAGCTTTCACTCAAAACAGCAACGTGTTTCCTCATACACACACACAGAAAGACAGAGACAGACAGAGAGAAGGGGACCAGACAGACTAACCCTCACCTTGTAGCCGGAAAGGTTGTGTCTTTCCGGGAGATGAAGATCCAGTTCGCTCCGCTAAACATCCCGCTGCGGAGGAGACTCCAGACAGCTGCTGTGCTGCAGTGGGTTTTCTCTTTCCTGGCGCTAGGTAAGTCAGTCCCTCTCTCTCTCTCTATGTGTGTGTGCGTGCGTGCGTGTGTTTGTTTGTTTGTTTGTTTGTGTGTGTGTGTGTGCGTGTGTTTGTTTGTGTGTGTATGCGTGTGTTTGTTTGTGTGTATGTGTGTGTTTGATTGTGTGTGTGTGTGTGTGAGTGTGCGTACGTGTGTGTGTGTGTGTGTGTGAGTGTGCGTACGTGTGTGTGTGTGAGTGTGCGTACGTGTGTGTGTGTGTGTGTGTGTGTTTGTTTGTGTGTGTGTGCGTGTGTTTGTGTGTATGTGTGTGTTTGATTGTGTGTGTGTGTGTGTGAGTGTGCGTACGTGTGTGTGTGTGTGTGTGTGTGAGTGTGCGTACGTGTGTGTGTGTGTGTGTGAGTGTGCGTACGTGTGTGTGTGTGTGTGTGTGTGTGTGTGTGTGTGTGTGTGTGTGTGTGTGTGTGTGTGTGTGTGTGTGAGAGAGAGGGGTTCATTACGCTGATGTTAGTGTGATACTGCTGTAATGTTTCGCTACACTCGCATTAACATCTGCTAACCATGTGTATGTGACAAATAACATTTGATTTGAAGGGTAAATCAATCCATTTGTTGCTAAATAGAGTAAATAGTCACTCTGATTAGGCTAACTCTGATTAGGCTAACTCTGATTAGGCTAGAGAGAGATTATTTCTCAGCAAAAGTAGGTAACATTTACATTTAAGTAATTTAGCAGACGCTCTTATCCAGAGCGACTTACAAATTGGTGCATTTTGTAACACAAAGGCTTGCACAAATTAATCAATATCTTTATTGACTGTCTGGTCTAAGGTCAGTTTAGTGTCTGTCTCTATGACGGTTAGACTGGTCCTAGATCAGTGGTTAGGTTAGTATCTAATGGTTCAGGTTAGGGCTGGTCCTAGATCAGTGGTTAGGTTAGTATCTAATGGTTCAGGTTAGGACTGGTCCTAGATCAGTGGTTAGGTTAGTATCTAATGGTTCAGGTTAGGGCTGGTCCTAGATCAGTGGTTAGGTTAGTATCTAATGGTTCAGGTTAGGGCTGGGGCAGGGGGATCTGGTCCTAGATCAGTGGTTAGGTTAGTATCTAATGGTTCAGGTTAGGACTGGTCCTAGATCAGTGGTTAGGTTAGTATCTAATGGTTCAGGTTAGGACTGGTCCTAGATCAGTGGTTAGGTTAGTATCTAATGGTTCAGGTTAGGGCTGGGGCAGGGTGATCTGGTCC
Source organism: Salmo trutta (assembly GCF_901001165.1). Classification (NCBI taxonomy): domain Eukaryota; kingdom Metazoa; phylum Chordata; class Actinopteri; order Salmoniformes; family Salmonidae; genus Salmo; species Salmo trutta. Next base: position 296,098 of record NC_042964.1, on the reverse strand, counting down.
TAGATCAGTGGTTAGGTTAGTATCTAATGGTTCAGGTTAGGGCTGGGGCAGGGTGATCTGGTCCTAGATCAGAGCCCAGTAAACGGGGCAGTGGAGAAGCCACGCGGGTGGCCACGTGTGTTGGTGAGCAGAGGACTGCTGGTGGGAGCCCAGTAAACGGGGCAGTGGAGAAGCCACGCGGGTGGTCACGTGTGTTGGTGAGCAGAGGACTGCTGGTGGGAGCCCAGTAAAGGGGGCAGTGGAGAAGCCACGTGGGTGGCCACGTGTGTTGGTGAGCGGAGGACTGCTGGTGGGAGCCCAGTAAACGGGGCAGTGGAGAAGCCACGCGGGTGGCCAGGTGTGTTGGTGAGCGGAGGACTGCTGGTGGGAGCCCAGTAAAGGGGGCAGTGGAGAACACAAGCTGTTAGCAGCATTCTTCTATCCATTATAATAGCTGGAGGTAGTTCAGATTCTATAGAGAGAATTCCAGACTTTGTGTTTTCTGGTCCATATGATTGGCTCTCTCTGGACTCCCTGACCTCTCAATGATCTGATCTGTCTAACCCTCTTCGTCTCACACTCACCCCTCACTCTGTCTCAACAGTGAAGCGGGGGTCACCTTGGTAGGATAAGGGACAGGGGTACTGTGTATGTAGAGGGCAGTGGGTGAGAGTGCATGGCTGGCTTACGCCCACTTGGCTCTGCTCTCTCTCTCTCTCACACACACACACACACACACACACACACACACACACACACACACACACACACACACACACACACACACACACACACACACACACACACTATGCTCTCCTTTACCAACCATGTGAAATTATTCTTCTCCTGCCAACTCCCCCCCCCCCCCAGAGAGTAACAGACCAGTAACATGTCTTCCCTCTCTCTCCCCCAGAGAGTAACAGACCAGTGACATGTCTTCCCTCTCCCCCCAGAGAATAACAGACCAGTGACATGGCTTCCCTCTCTCTCTCCCCCCAGAGAGTAACAGACCAGTGACATGTCTTCCCTCTCTCTCCCCCCAGAGAGTAACAGACCAGTGACATGTCTTCCCTCTCTCTCCCCCCCAAAGAGTAACAGACCAGTGACATGTCTTCCCTCTCTCCCCCAGAGAGTAACAGACCAGTGACATGTCTTCCCTCTCTCTCCCCCCCAGAGAGTAACAGACCAGTGACATGTCTTCCCTCTCTCTCCCCCCCAGAGAGTAACAGACAAGTGACATGTCTTCCCTCTCTCTCCCCCCCCAGAGAGTAACAGACTAGTGACATTTCTTCCCTCTCTCCCCCAGAGAGTAACAGACCACTGACATGTCTTCCCTCTCTCTCTCCCCCAGAGTAACAGACCAGTGACATGTCTTCCCTCTCTCCCCCCCAGAGAGTAACAGACCAGTGACATGTCTTCCCTCTCTCTCCCCCCCAGAGAGTAACAGACCAGTGACATGTCTTCCCTCTCCCCCCCAGAGAGTAACAGACCAGTGACATGTCTTCCCTCTCTCCCCCAGAGAGTAACAGACCAGTGACATGTCTTCCCTCTCTCCCCCAGAGAGTAACAGACCAGTGACATGTCTTCCCTCTCTCCCCCAGAGAGTAACAGACCAGTGACATGTCTTCCCTCTCTCCCCCAGAGAGTAACAGACCAGTGACATGTCTTCCCTCTCTCCCCCAGAGAGTAACAGACCAGTGACATGTCTTCCCTCTCTCTCCCCCCCAGAGAGTAACAGACCAGTGACATGTCTTCCCTCTCCCCCCCCCCAGAGAGTAACAGACCAGTGACATTTCTTCCCTCTCTCTCCCCCAGAGAGTAACAGACCAGTGACATGTCTTCCCTCTCTCCCCCCCAGAGTAACAGACCAGTGACATGTCTTCCCTCTCTCCCCCCCAGAGAGTAACAGACCAGTGACATGTCTTCCCTCTCTCCCCCCCAGAGAGTAACAGACCAGTGACATGTCTTCCCTCTCTCTCCCCCCCAGAGAGTAACAGACCAGTGACATGTCTTCCCTCTCTCTCTCCCCCAGAGAGTAACAGACCAGTGACATGTCTTCCCTCTCTCTCCCCCCCAGAGAGTAACAGACCAGTGACATGTCTTCCCTCTCTCTTCCCCCCAGAGAGTAACAGACCAGTGACATGTCTTCCCTCTCTCCCCCCCCCAGAGAGTAACAGACCAGTGACATGTCTTCCCTCTCTCTCCCCCCAGAGAGTAACAGACCAGTGACATGTCTTCCCTCTCTCTCCCCCAGAGAGTAACAGACCAGTGACATGTCTTCCCTCTCTCTCCCCCAGATAGTAACAGACCAATGACATGTCTTCCCTCTCTCTCCCCCCAGAGAGTAACAGACCAGTGACATGTCTTCCCTCTCTCTCCCCCAGAGAGTAACAGACCAGTGACATGTCTTCCCTCTCTCTACCCCAGATAGTAACAGACCAGTGACATGTCTTCCCTCTCTCTCCCCCCCAGAGAGTAACAGACCAGTGACATGTCTTCCCTCTCTCTCCCCCCCAGAGAGTAACAGACAAGTGACATGTCTTCCCTCTCTCTCCCCCCCAGAGAGTAACAGACCAGTGACATGTCTTCCCTCTCTCTACCCCCCAGAGAGCAACAGACCAGTGACATGTCTTCCTTCTCTCTCCCCCAGAGAGTAACAGACCAGTGACATGTCTTCCCTCTCTCTCCCCCAGAGAGTAACAGACCAGTGACATGTCTTCCCTCTCTCCCCCTCCAGAGAGTAACAGACCAGTGACATGTCTTCTCTCTCTCCCCCAGAGAGTAACAGACCAGTGACATGTCTTCCCTCTCTCCCCCCATGTCTTCCCTCTCTCCCCCCCAGCCCAGTGCTGTCTAGCAGGCTATGTGTTGCTGTGCGTCTCTGATTGGTGGGTTCTGGCGGCGCTGTATGCTGGTTGGCTGTATCTGGACAGGGACACACCCACCAGCGGGGGTCGGAGGTCAGAGTGGCTTCGGAACTGGAGCGTCTGGAAACACTTTAGAGACTACTTCCCTCTCAACGTAAGACCTTAACCCCTAACCCTGACCCTAACCTAACCCTAACCCTGGAAACACTTCAGAGACTACTTCCCTCTCAACGTAAGACCCTAACCCTAACCCTGACCCTAACCTAACCCTAACCCTGGAAACACTTCAGAGACTACTTCCCTCTCAACGTAAGACTGACCCCTACCCCTATCCCTAACCCTGATCCTGACTCTAACCTATAACCCTAACCCTCTCAATGTAAGACTCTAACCTATAACCCTAACCCTCAATGTAAGACCCTAACCTATAACCCTAACCCTAACCCTCTCAATGTAAGACTCTAACCTATAACCCTCTCAATGTAAGACCCTAACCTATAACCCTAACTCTCTCAATGTAAGACCCTAACCTATAACCCTAACCCTAACCCTCTCAATGTAAGACCCTAACCTATAACCCTAACCCTCTCAATGTAAGACTCTAACCTATAACCCTAACCCTAACCCTCTCAATGTAAGACTCTAACCTATAACCCTAACCCTAACCCTCTCAATGTAAGACCCTAACCTATAACCCTAACCCTCTCAATGTAAGACCCTAACCTATAACCCTAAGCCTAACCCTCTCAATGTAAGACCCTAACCTATAACCCTAACCCTAACCCTCTGAATGGAAGACTCTAACCTATAACCCTAACCCTAACCCTCTCAATGTAAGACTCTAACCTATAACCCTAACCCTAACCCTCTCAATGTAAGACTCTAACCTATAACCCTAACCCTAACCCTCTCAATGTAAGACCCTAACATATAACCCTAACCCTCTCAATGTAAGACCCTAACCTATAACCCTAACCCTCTCAATGTAAGACTCTAACCTATAACCCTAACCCTAACCCTCTCAATGTAAGACTCTAACCTATAACCCTAACCCTCTCAATGTAAGACCCTAACCTATAACCCTAACCTATAACCCTCTCAATGTAAGACTCTAACCTATAACCCTCTCAATGTAAGACTCTAACCTATAACCCTCTCAATGTAAGACTCTAACCTATAACCCTAACCCTCTCAATGTAAGACTCTAACCTATAACCCTAACCTATAACCCTCTCAATGTAAGACTCTAACCTATAACCCTAACCCTCTCAATGTAAGACCCTAACCTATAACCCTAACCCTAACCCTCTCAATGTAAGACTCTAACCTATAACCCTAACCCTCTCAATGTAAGACTCTAACCTATAACCCTCTCAATGTAAGACTCTAACCTATAACCATAACCCTCTCAATGTAAGACTCTAACCTATAACCCTAACCCTCAATGTAAGACCCTAACCTATAACCCTAACCCTAACCCTCTCAATGTAAGACTCTAACCTATAACCCTCTCAATGTAAGACCCTAACCTATAACCCTAACTCTCTCAATGTAAGACCCTAACCTATAACCCTAACCCTAACCCTCTCAATGTAAGACTCTAACCTATTACCCTAACCCTCTCAATGTAAGACTCTAACCTATTACCCTAACCCTCTCAATGTAAGACCCTAACCTATAACCCTAACCCTCTCAATGTAAGACTCTAACCTATAACCCTAACCCTAACCCTCTCAATGTAAGACCCTAACCTATAACCCTAACCCTAACCCTCTCAATGTAAGACCCTATCCTATAACCCTAACCCTCTCAATGGAAGACTCTAACCTATAACCCTAACCCTCTCAATGTAAGACTCTAACCTATAACCCTAACCCTAACCCTCTCAATGTAAGACTCTAACCTATAACCCTAACCCTAACCCTCTCAATGTAAGACCCTAACATATAACCCTAACCCTAACCCTCTCAATGGAAGACTCTAACCTATAACCCTAACCCTAACCCTCTCAATGTAAGACCCTAACCTATAACCCTAACCCTCTCAATGTAAGACTCTAACCTATAACCCTAACCCTAACCCTCTCAATGTAAGACTCTAACCTATAACCCTAACCCTCTCAATGTAAGACCCTAACCTATAACCCTAACCCTCTCAATGTAAGACTCTAACCTATAACCCTAACCCTCTCAATGTAAGACCCTAACCTATAACCCTAACCCTAACCCTCTCAATGTAAGACTCTAACCTATAACCCTAACCCTCTCAATGTAAGACTCTAACCTATAACCCTAACCCTAACCCTCTCAATGTAAGACTCTAACCTATAACCCTCTCAATGTAAGACTCTAACCTATAACCCTCTCAATGTAAGACTCTAACCTATAACCCTAACCCTCTCAATGTAAGACTCTAACCTATAACCCTAACCTATAACCCTCTCAATGTAAGACTCTAACCTATAACCCTAACCCTCTCAATGTAAGACCCTAACCTATAACCCTAACAATGTAAGACTCTAACCTATAACCCTAACCCTCTCAATGTAAGACTCTAACCTATAACCCTAACCTATAACCCTCTCAATGTAAGACTCTAACCTATAACCCTAACCCTCTCAATGTAAGACTCTAACCTATAACCCTAACCTATAACCCTCTCAATGTAAGACCCTAACCTATAACCCTAACCCTCTCAATGGAAGACTCTAACCTATAACCCTATCCCTCTCAATGTAAGACTCTAACCTATAACCCTAACATGTTTCCTACATGGGCCCTAAATTTTACATTGTGTGCGACTCTCCCATTAATTTCAATGAAACCAGGGTCTAAGCTGAGCGGCAATGCACACACCAATTTACACACACACACAGACACACACCAATACATACACACACACACACACCAATAAACACACACACATGAATACACACACACACCAATAAAAACCCACCAATACACACACACAAATAAAACACACACGCCAATACACACACCAATACACACACACATCTTGGCCAGTCCTCTTCTGGCTGTGCCGGGTGGAGATTATAACAGCACATGGCCAAGATGTTCATAAATGACCAGCATGGTCTAATAATAATAATCACAGTAGTTGTAGAGGGTGCAACAGGTCAGCACCTCAGGAGTAAATGTCAGTTGACTTTTCATAGCAGATCATTCAGAGTATCTCTACTGCTCCTGCTGTCTCTAGAGAGTTGAAAACAGCAGGTCTGGGGACAGGTAGCACGTCCGGTGAATAGGTCAGGGTTCCATAGCCGCAGGCAGAACAGTTGAAACTGGAGCAGCAGCACGGCCAGGTGGACTGGGGACAGCAAGGAGTCATCAGGCAAGGTAGAGGGGGGGGGGGGGGGGGGGGGGAGAGAGAGAGAGAGAGAGAGAGAGAGAGAGAGAGAGAGAGAGAGAGAGAGAGAGAGAGAGAAGAGAGAGAGAGGAGAGAGAGAGAGAGAGAGAGAGAGAGAGAGAGGAGAGAGAGAGAGAGAGAGAGAGAGAGAGAGAGAGAGAGAGAGAGAGAGAGAGAGAGAGAGAGAGAGAGAGAGAGAGAGAGAGAGAGAGAGAGAGAGAGAGAGAGAGAGAGAGGAGAGAGAGAGAGAGAGAGGGAGAGAGAGAGAGAGAGAGAGAGAGAGAGAGAGAGAGAGAGAGAGAGAGAGAGAGAGAGAGAGAGAGAGAGAGAGAGAGAGAGAGAGAGAGAGAGAGAGAGAGAGAGAGAGAGAGAGAGAGAGAGAGAGAGAGAGAGAGAGAGAGAGAACGAGAGAACACAATACTTAAATTCACACTGGATAAGACAGGAGAAATACTCCAGATATAACAGACTGACCCTAGCCCCCCGACACATAAACTACTGCAGCATAAATACTGGAGGGGTCAGGAGACACTGTGGCCCCATCTGATGAAACCCCCGGACAGGGCCAACCAGGCAGGATATAACCTCACCCACTTTGCCAAAGCACTCTCTATTTATCCCTCTCTCTCTACCTATCTCTCTCTCTCTATCTATCCCTCTCTCAATTTTTTATTCAATTCAAGGGTCTTTATTGCCATGAGAAACATATGTTAACATTGCCAAAGCAAGTGAGGTAGATAATAAACAAAAGTGAAATAAACAATGAAAATGAACAGTAAACATTACACTCACAAAAGTGACTCACAAAATATGGGTTGTATTTACAATGGTGTTTGTTCCTCACTGGTTGCCCTTATCTTGAGGCAACAGGTCACAAATCTTGCTGCTGTCATCACAAAAATACATGGATATATTGAAGCAACATCTCAAGACATCTGTCAGGAAGTTAAAGCTTCATCGCAAATGGGTCTTCCAAATGGACAATGACCCCAAGCATGCTTCCAAAGTTGTGGCAAAATGGCTTAAGAACAACAGAGTGAAGGTATTGGAGTGGCCATCACAAGCCCTGACCTCAATCCTATAGACAATTAGTGGGCAAACTGGAAGAGAGTGTGCGAGCAGTTACACCACTCAGTTACACCACTCAGTTACACCAGCTCTGTCAGGAGGAATGGGCCAAAATTCACCCAACTTATTGTGGGAAGCTTGTGAAAGGCTACCCGAAACGTTTGACCCAAGTTAAACAATTTAATGCTACCAAATACTAATTGAGTGTATGTAAACTTCTGACCCACTGGGAATGTGATAAAAGAAATAAAAGCTGAAATAAATCATTCTCTCTACTATTATTCTGACATTTCACGTTCTTAAAATAAAGTGGTGATCCTAACTGACCTAAAACAGGGAATTTTTACTATGATTATATGTCATTCTCAATACTGTATTCATCTCTCTCTCTCTCTCTCTGTCTCTGTCTCTGTCTCTCTCATAAAGACGGTGGATCTGGACCCTGATTCTAACTACAGTACCTGTTTCTCTCTTCATCCCCCCTCCCCAGCTCATAAAGACGGTGGATCTGGACCCAGGTTCTAACTACATTTTTGGGTTCCACCCCCATGGTGTTCTGGTGGCGGGGGGTTTTGGGAACTTCTGTACGGAGGCGTCAGGATTCTCCTCGCTGTTCCCCGGGCTGACCCCCTACCTCCTGATGCTGCCATTCTGGTTCAGAGTACCCTTCTTTAGGGACTACATCATGTGTGGAGGTTAGTACCCTAACCTCTAACCTTTGACCCTAATACCCTTCTTTAGGGACTACATCATGTGTGGAGGTTAGTACCCTAACCTCTAACCTCTGACCCTAATACCCTTCTTCAGGGACTACATCATATGTGGAGGTTAGTACCCTAACCTCTAACCTCTGACCCTAATACCCTTCTTCAGGGACTACATCATATGTGGAGGTTAGTACCCTAACCTCTAACCCCTAACCTCTAACCCCTAACCTCTAACCTTTGACCCTAATACCCTTCTTCAGGGACTACATCATGTGTGGAGAAAAGGCTGAGTCTCTGTAAGCTGTTTGAGTGGTTAGTGTGTGTAGTGTGTTGTGTAGTGTGTGTGTGTGTGTGTAGTGTGTTGTATGTGTGTACACACTGTATTTTCTCAGTCACAGGGTTGTCCTGTTGTGAAAGTTTCTGTTGAAATATCTGACAATGCTGACCAAGTAGGTAACACTGACACACACACACACACACCTCTCCCCCTCCACTCCTCTGTCAGACAGACTTACTCAACTCTATTTCACAACAGGCAAGTGGCTGACTGTGTACATACAGTATGTGAGCTCGCATGTACTTGTCTGTGTGTTACCTTCAGTGTCAACAGGTCCTGAATACATGTCTCTCTGTGTCTACAGGGGAACATCCTGAATACATGTCTCTCTCTGTGTCCACAGGGGAACATCCTGAATACATGTCTCTCTCTGTGTCTACAGGGGAACATCCTGAATACGTCTCTCTCTGTGTCTACAGGGGAACATCCTGAATACATGTCTCTCTCTCTCTGTCTCTCTGTGTATCTACAGGGGAACATCCTGAATACATGTCTCTCTCTCTCTCTCTCTCTCTCTGTGTCTACAGGGGAACATCCTGAATACATGTCTCTCTCTCTCTCTCTGTGTCTACAGGGGAACATCCTGAATACATGTCTCTCTCTCTCTCTCTGTGTCTACAGGGGAACATCCTGAATACATGTCTCTCTCTCTCTCTCTGTGTCTACAGGGGAACATCCTGAATACATGTCTCTCTCTCTCTGTGTCTACAGGGGAACATCCTGAATACATGTCTCTCTCTCTCTGTGTCTACAGGGGAACATCCTGAATACATGTCTCTCTCTCTCTGTGTCTACAGGGGAACATCCTGAATAAATGTCTCTCTCTCTGTGTCTACAGGGGAACATCCTGAAAACATGTCTCTCTGTGTCTACAGGGGAACATCCTGAATACATGTCTCTCTCTGTGTGTCTACAGGGGAACATCCTGAATACATGTATCTCTGTGTCTACAGGGGAACATCCTGAATACATGTCTCTCTCTCTGTGTCTACAGGGGAACATCCTGAATACATGTCTCTCTCTCTGTGTCTACAGGGAACATCCTGAATACATGTCTCTCTCTGTGTCTACAGGGGAACATCCTGAATACATGTCTCTCTCTCTTTCTGTGTGTCTACAGGGGAACATCCTGAATACATGTCTCTCTCTCTCTCTGTGTGTCTACAGGGGAACATCCTGAATACATGTCTCTCTCTCTGTGTCTACAGGGGAACATCCTGAATACATGTCTCTCTGTGTCTACAGGGGAACATCCTGAATACATGTCTCTCTCTCTCTGTGTCTACAGGGGAACATCCTGAATACATGTCTCTCTCTGTGTCTACAGGGGAACATCCTGAATACATGTCTCTCTCTGTGTCTACAGGGGAACATCCTGAATACATGTCTCTCTCTGTGTCTACAGGGGAACATCCTGAATACATGTCTCTCTCTGTGTCTACAGGGGAACATCCTGAATACATGTCTCTCTCTGTGTCTACAGGGGAACATCCTGAATACATGTCTCTCTCTCTCTCTGTGTGTCTACAGGGGAACATCCTGAATACATGTCTCTCTCTCTGTGTGTCTACAGGGGAACATCCTGAATACATGTCTCTCTCTCTGTGTCTACAGGGGAACATCCTGAATACATGTCTCTCTCTCTCTGTGTCTACAGGGGAACTTCCTGAATACATGTCTCTCTCTCTCTGTGTCTACAGGGGAATATCCTGAATACATGTCTCTCTCTGTGTCTACAGGGGAACATCCTGAATACATGTCTCTCTCTGTGTCTACAGGGGAACATCCTGAATACATGTCTCTCTCTGTGTCTACAGGGAACATCCTGAATACATGTCTCTCTCTCTCTCTGTGTCTACAGGGGAACATCCTGAATACATGTCTCTCTCTCTCTCTGTGTCTACAGGGGAACATCCTGAATACATGTCTCTCTCTCTGTGTCTACAGGGGAACATCCTGAATACATGTTTCTCTCTCTGTGTCTACAGGGGAACATCCTGAATACATGTCTCTCTCTCTGTGTCTACAGGGGAACATCCTGAATACATGTCTCTCTGTGTCTACAGGGGAACATCCTGAATACATGTCTCTCTCTCTCTCTGTGTCTACAGGGGAACATCCTGAATACATGTCTCTCTCTCTGTGTCTACAGGGGAACATCCTGAATACATGTCTCTCTCTGTGTCTACAGGGTCACCTTCAAATCAAATCAAACTTTATTCGTCACATGCGCCAAATACAAATACAACCTTACTGAATACAACAGGTGTAGACCTTACTGTGAAATGCTTACTTACAGGCCCTTAACCAACAATGCAGTTCAAGAAAGAGTTAAAAAAATATTTACCAAATAAACTAAAGCAAAAAAGATTAAAAAGTAACACAATAAAATAACAATAACGAGGCTATATACAGGGTATTACGGTACAGAGACAATAACGAGGCTATATACAGGGTATTACGGTACAGAGTCAATGTGGAGGCTATATACAGGGTATTACGGTACAGAGTCAATAGCGAGGCTATATACAGGGTATTACGGTACAGAGTCAATGTGGAGGCTATATACAGGGTATTACGGTACAGAGTCAATGTGGAGGCTATATACAGGGTGTTACGGTACTGAGTCAATGTGGAGGCTATATACAGGGGGTACAGGTACAGAGTCAATGTGCAGGGTAGGTGTCACGGCTCTCCACAAGAGGTAGGTGCAGGAGTCAGGCGCAGGAGAGGAGTAAATGCAATCAAAAGTGTTTAATAAAGTCCATCCAAAACATACAGGCACAGGACCATAATACAGTATTTTCACGTTCGGATGAAAAATGTGCCCAAATTAAACTGCCTCCTACTCAGACTCAGAAGGTAGGATATGCATATTATTAGTAAAGTGGTGATCCTGATTTGGATAGAAAACACTCTGAAGTTTCTAAAACTGTTCGAATGATGTCTGTGAGTATAACAGAACTCATATGGCAGGCAAAAACCTGAGAAAAATCCAACCAGGAAGTGGGAAATCTGAGAATTGTAGTTCTTTTGAATCCCTATCGAAACTACAGTGTCTGTGGGGTCATGTTGCACTTCCTAAGGCTTCCATTGGCTGTCAACAGTCTTTAGAAACTTGTTTCATCCGTCTCCTGTTACTGGGCAGAAAATAGGAGCGCAGTCAATCATTGGCCTGTCTGAAGACAAAGGACTTGGTTATGCGCAAGCCCACGAGCGCGCCGTTCCTTCTTTTTCTTCTTGAATGAATACGCTATTGTCCGGTTGGAATATTATCGACATTTTATCTTAAAAAGACCCTAAGGATTGATTGTAAATAACGTTTGACATGTTTCTACAAACGGTAATGGAACATTTTAACTTTTCGTGTCTGGATACACGCTCGCGCGTTATGCCTTTGGATAGTGATCTGAACGCACGAACAAAACGGAGGTATTTGGACATAAATATGGAGTATTTTGAACAAAACAAACATTTCTTGTGGAAGTAGGAGCCATGGGAGTGAATTCTGACGAAGATCAGTAAAGGTTAGGGAAGATTTATAATACAAATTCTGAGTTTTATTGATGCCATGACTTGGCGGGTAACTGTATAGCTTGCTTTGATGGTTGAGCTCTGTACTCAGAATATTGAAAAAATGTGCTTTCGCCGAAAAGCTATTTTAAAATCTGACACAGCGGTTGCATTAACCTGTTAGGGATAGGGGGCAGTATTTTCACGGCCGGATAAAAAACGTACCCGATTTAATCTGGTTATTACTCCTGCCCAGAAACTAGAATATGCATATTATTAGTAGATTTGGATAGAAAACACTCTAAAGTTTCTAAAACTGTTTGAATTGTGTCGGTGAGTATAACAGAACTCATATGGCAGGCCAAAACCTGAGAAGATTCTATACAGGAAGTGCCCTGTCTGACAATTTGTTCTCCTACTAGGGCATCTCTATCAAAAATACAGCATCTCTGCTGTAATGTGACATTTTCTAAGGCTTCCATTGGCTCTAGGAAGGTGCCAGAAAGTGGAATGATAGCTCTCCAGTCTCTGGGCGAAAAACAGCAGGGTTTTTTGTGAGTGGTCCTTCTGAGGACAATGACACTGGAGCGCGCGTGCACGAGACGACTCCATTTTTTTCTTTCACTGTTTGAACGAATACACGTCTCCTGGTTGGAATATTATCGCTATTTTATGAGAAAAATCGCATAAAAATGTATTTTAAACAGCGTTTGACATGCTTCGAAGTACGGTAATGGAATATTTTGAATTTTTTTGTCAGGAAACGCGCCGGCGCGTCACCCTTCGGATAGTTACCTGAACGCATGAACAAAACGGAGCTATTTGAATATAACTATGGATTATTTCGAACCAAAACAACATTTGTTGTTGAAGTAGAAGTCCTGGGAGTGCATTCTGACGAAGAATGCTTATTTCCCTCATTAAAATGCAAATCAATTTATAACATTTTTGATATGCGTTTTTCTGTATTTTTTTGTTGTTATTCTGTCTCTCACTGTTCAAATAAACCTACCATTAAAATTATAGACTGATCATTTCTTTGTCAGTGGGCAAATGTACAAAATCAGCAGGGGATCAAATACTTTTTTCCCTCACTGTACATCCTCACGTTCTTTGCTAAAGTGGGCCACCAGTACCTCCCTCTAAGACCCCGCACCGTCCGATCAATACCTGGATGACCAGAGGAGGGTAGCGTGTGAGCCCATCTGATCAATCTATCGCGGACACCAAGTGGAACGTACTTCCGACCAGCTGGACGACCTGGTGGAGGGGGATCTGATCATGATGTGCGCTCGATGTCCGCGTCCACCTCCCACACCACCGGTGCCACCAGGCAAGAGGCCGGAAGTATGGGAGTGGGATCGATCGACCACTCCTCAGTATCATAGAGACGGGACAGTGTGTCAGCCTTAGTGTTTTGGGAACCTGGTCTATACGAGATGGTGAAGCGGATTCTGGTGAAAAACATCGCCCACCTAGCTTGACGGGGATTCAGTCTCCTCACCGTCCGGATGTACGCCAGATTACGGTGGTCAGTCCAGATGAGAAAAAAGTGTTTTGCTCCCTCAAGCCAATGTCTTCACGCCTTCAGGGCTCTGACCACAGCCAACAACTCCCGGTCCCCCACATCGTAGTTTCGCTCCGCCTGACTGAGCTTCCTAGAGAAGAAAGCGCAGGGGCGAAACTTGGGGGGGGGGTGCCTGAGCGCTGTGAGAGCACAGCTCCAAACCCAGCCTCAAACGCATCCACCTCCACTATGAATGGCAAAGAGGGGTCCGGATGTGCCAAGGGGAGCATCGGTGAACAGAGCCTTCAGACGACCAAAAGCTTTGTTCGCCTCTGCCGACCACCTCAATTTCACCAGTCCCCCCTTCAGCAGTGAGGTAATGGGAGCAGCCACCTGTCCAAAACCCCGGATAAACCTCCGGTAGTAATTGGCAAACCCTAAAAACCGCTGCACTTCTTTTACTGTGGTCGGAGTCGGCCAATTACGCACGGCAGCAATGCGGTCACATTCCATCACCACCCCAGATGTGGAAATGCGATACCCCAGAAAGGAGACGGCTTGTTTGGAAAACACACATTTCTTAGCCTTGACGTATAGGTCATGCTCCAACAATCGTCCAAGTACCTTGCGCACCAGGGACACATGCGCGGCACGTGTAGCGGAATAGATCAGAATGTCATCGATGTAGACCACCACACCCTGCCCATGCAGGTCCCTGAGAATCTCATCTACAAAGGATTGGAAAACTGCTGGAGCATTCTTCAACCCATACGGCATGACGAGGTACTCATAATGGCCAGATGTGGTACTAAATGCGGTTTTCCACTCATCTCCATCTCGGATACGCACCAGGTTATACGCTGAGATCCAGTTTTGTGAAGAAGCGTGCTCCGTGGAATGACTCCACCGCCGTGGCGATGAGAGGTAGTGGGTAACTGAACCCCACTGTATTGGAATTTAGACCTCGATAGTCAATACACGGATGCAGACCTCCCTCCTTCTTCTTCAGAAAAAAGAAACTCGAGGAGACGGGTGACATGGATGGCCGAATGTATCCCTGTCTCAGAGATTCAGTGATATATGTCTCCATAGCCACTGTCTCCTCCTGTGACAAGGGATACACGTGACTCCTAGGAAGTGCAGCGTTAACTTGGAGGTCTATCGCACAATCCCCTCGTCGATGAGGTGGTAATTGGGTCGCCCTCTTTTTACTGAAGGCGATAGCCAAATCGGCATATTCGGGGGGAATGCGCACGGTGGAGACTTGGTCTGGACTCTCCACCGTCGTCGCACCGATGGAAACACCTAAAGACCTACCTGAGCACTCCTCTGACAACCCCTCTAGAGCCCCCTGTCTCCACAAAATGTTAGGATTGTGATCAGCCAACCAGGGAAACCCCAGCACCACCGGAAACGCAGGAGAGTCGATGAGGAAGAGACTAATCCGCTCCTCATGCCCCCCTCGCGTCACCATGTCCAGTGGAACCGTGGCTTCCCTGACCAGCCCTGACCCTAGTGGTCGACTATCTAAGGCATGCACGGTGAAGGGTTGGTCCAACTGAACCAAGGGAATCCCTAACTAATTCGCAAACCCACGATCAATAAAGCTCCCCGCTGCGCCTGAATCTACTAGCGCCTTATGCTGGGAGTGAGGGGAAAACTCAGGAAAGGAAACTAACACATACATATTACCAACAGGGAGGTCTGGGTGAGTCTGGTGCGGACTCACCTGGGATGTTCGAGCAGCACTCTGCCTGCCCTCTCGACTCCCAGATGAGCTCCTCCAGCACCGGTCAGCAGTGTGTCCTCTACGACCACAACTGGTGCAGGAGGAGACTCCTCCTCCGGTCGGCCTAGCGGCAGCACTTCCCAATTCCATGGGGATCGGAGCAGGTGGGCTGGGGGGGTGGAACGAGCAGGACCCGATCAGGATGCCCACGGGCAGCCAGCAAGTTGTCCAGTCGAATGGACATGTCTCTTAGCTGGTCCAAGGTGAGGGTGGTGTCCCAACAAGCTAGCTCCCTGCGGACGTCCTCTCGTAGGCTACACCTATAATGGTCTATCAGGGCCCTCTCATTCCACCCCGCGCCGGCGGCCAGGGTCCGGAACTCCAGCGCGAAGTCCTGTGCGTTCCTCGTCTCCTGCCTTAAATGAAACAGATGTTCACCCGCCACTCTACCTTCAGGTGGATGGTCGAACACAGCCCGGAAGCGGCGGTTGAACTCTGGGTAATCCTCCCTCGCTGAGTCTGGGCCTTCTCAGACTGCATTGGCCCACTCCAGGGCTTTCCCCGAAAGGCAGGAGACGAGGGCGTTAACACTCTCCTCTCCCGAGGGAGTTGGGCGAACGGTTGCCAGGTAAAGCTCTAATTGGAGCAGGAACCCCTTGCACCAGGCAGCCGCTCCATCATACTCCCTCGGGAGCGCGAGTCGAATCCCGCTGGAGCTGGATACCGTTGGAGAGGGTGGTGGTGCAGACTGAAGAGTGGCTGAAGACGGTGTAAGGATACCACTCCTCTCCCATCTTTTCATTCTCGCCGGTACTTGATCCATAGTCGTTCCCAACTGGTGGAGAACGGCTGTATGTTTATGAACACGCTCCTCCATGGATGCGGAGGGCGTGTCTGTTCCTGCTGACTCCATAATGTGGTGCGGGTTTCTGTCACGGCTCTCTATGAGAGTCCATCCAAAACATACAGGCACAGGACCATAATACAGTCCAAAAACATCACTAGAACAAAAGTCTAGGGAAAAGACCTGAATGACACAATGAACAAAAATCACCCAACATACAAACAGGGAAAACGAAATAAACCCACATGAAACAAAGCGGGTAGGGAGAAAATAAATACCCAAACGAAACAACCTAAACAAGGTACAGGTGCACAATCAAAACAGACAAGACCAAACGAAAAAGAAAAAGGGATCGGTGGCAGCTAGTAGACCGGCGACGACGACCGCCGAGCACCACCCGAACAGGGAGAGGAGCCACCTTCGGTGGAAGTCGTGACAGTAGGGGTAGAGGTAGGGGGGGTGTCGATGTAAATAGTCCGGGTGGCCATTTGATTAATTGTTCAGCAGTCTTATGGCTTGGGGGTCGAAGCTGTTAAGGAGCCTTTTGGTCCTAGACTTTTGGTCCTAGGAAGCTTGGCCCCAGTGATGTACTGGGCCGTACACACTACCCTCTGTAGCGCCTTATGGTCAGATGCCGACCGGTTGCCATACCAGGCGATGATGCAACTGGTCAGGATACTCTCGAAGGTGCAGCTGTAGAACCTTTTGAGGATGGGGACCCTTCAGAACTTCCTGAATACGTGTGTGTAATTAGGGTTAGGGTGTGTAATTAGGGTTAGGGTGTGTAATTAGGGTTAGGGTGTGTAATTAGGGTTAGGGTGTGTAATTAGGTTAGGGTGTGTAATTAGGGTTAGGGTGTGTGATTAGGGTTAGGGTGTGTGATTAGAGTTAGGGTGTGTGATTAGGGTTAGGGTGTGTGATTAGAGTTAGGGTGTGTGATTAGGGTTAGGGTGTGTGTATTGTGTGTGTGTGTGTGTGTGTGTGTGTGTGTGTGTGTGTGTGTGTGTGATTAGGGTTAGGGTGTGTGATTAGGGTTAGGGTGTATGATTAGGGTTAGGGTGTGTGTATTGTGTGTGTGTGTGTGTGTGTGTGTGTGTGATTAGGGTTAGGGTGTGTGATTAGGGTTAGGGTGTATGATTAGGGTTAGGGTGTGTAATTAGGGTTAGGGTGTATGATTAGGGTTAGGGTGTGTAATTAGGGTTAGGGTGTGTGTATTGTGTGTGTGTGTGATTAGGGTTAGGGTGTGTGATTAGGGTTAGTGTGTGTAATTAGGGTTAGGGTGTGTGTATTGTGTGTGTGTGTGTGAGATTAGGGTAGGGTGTGTGTGTGTTGTTGTAATTAGGGTTAGGGTGTGTGTATATTTGGGGTTAAGGTGTGTGTGTGTGTGTAATGTGTGTATAATGTGTTCATGCCAGGTCTGGTATCCAGTGAGAAAGCCAGTCTGTCCTACCTGCTCTCAGCTCCTAGAGGAGGTAATGTGGCGGTGGTGGCTATAGGGGGCGCCCCAGAGGCTCTAGACGCCCGGCCAGGAGCTCTCACCCTTCAGATTCTACACCGCAAGGGATTCATCAAACTGGCGCTAAAACACGGGTAGGTCTGAAACACGGGTAGCTGTGAAACACGGGTAGCTGTGAAACATGGGTAGGTGTGAAACGCGGGTAGGTCTAAAACACGGGTAGGTTTAAAACACGGGTAGGTCTGAAACACAGGTAGGTCTGAAACACGGGTAGGTCTGAAACACGGGTAGGTCTGAATCACGGGTAGGTCTGAAACACGGGTAGGTCTGAAACACGGGTAGGTCTGAAACACGGGTAGGTCTGAAACACAGGTAGGTGGAAAACACAGGTAGTTTTGAAACACGGGTAAGTAGAAAACACGGGTAGGTTTGAAACACGGGTAGGTTTGAAACACGGGTAGGTTTGAAACACGGGTAGGTGGAAAACGGGTAGGTATGAAACATCTGAAACACAGTATTGAATCTAGTAATTCGATATTACGTGTGGTGTGTTTAATGTTAATGTACTGTATGTGTGTGGTGTTCCTTAAGGCCCAGCTGGTCCCAGTGTAGTGTTAATGCCCAGCTGGTCCCAGTGTAGTGTTAATACCCAGCTGGTCCCAGTGTAATGTTAAATAAAGGTTAAATAATTTTTTACAAAAAATTGGCCTACAGCTCATCGTTCAACACCATAGTATCCACAAAGCTCAACACCAAGCTAAGGACCCTGAGACTAAACACCTTCACCTGCAACTGGATCCTGGACATCATGACGGGCCGCCCCCAGGTGGTAAGGGTAGGCAACAACACATCTGATCCTCAACACCGGGGCCCCTCAGGGGTGGGTGCTTAGTCCCCTCCTGTACTTCCTGTTCACCCACAATTGCGTAGCCAAACACAAATCCAACACCATCATCAAGTTTGTTGACGACACAACGGCAGTAGGCCTGATCACGACAACGATGAGACAGCCTATAGGGAGGAGGTCAGAGAAGTCCAGGACAACAACCTTTCTCTCAACGTGAGCAAGACAAAGGAGCTGATCGTGGACTACAGGAAAAGGAGGGCCAAAAATGACCAACAAACCATCATGGTCCAAACACACCAAGACAGTCGTGAGGGCACGATAACACCTATTCAGGAGACTGAAAAGATTTGTTATGCGTCCCCAGTTCTTGAAAAAGTTTTACAGCTGCACCATTGAGAGCATCCTGACCGTTTGCATCATCGCCTGATACGGCAACTGCTCGGCATCCGACCTTATGACACTACAGAGGGTAGTGCATACGACCCAGTGCATCACTGCCAAGATCACTGCCAAGATAATCCATCCACCAAGCCTCCTGCCATCCAGGACCTCTACATTAGCCACTCAAGTCATAGACTATCTGCTATCGCATGGCAAGCGGTTCCAGAGCACCAAGTCTAGGTCCAAAAGACTTAACAGCTTCTACCTCCAAGCCATTAGACTGCTAACAATTAATCAAATGGCCACCTGGACTATTTACATGGACCCCTCAACCCCTTTTTATTTACCCTGCTGCTGCTCGCTGTTTATTAACTATGCATAGTCACTTTACCCCTACCTACATGTACATATTACCTCAATTACCTCGACTACCCTGGCACATTGACTTGGTACCGGTACCCCCTGTATATAGCCTCCACATTGACTCTGTACCGGTACCCCCTGTATATAGCCTCCACATTAACTCTGTACCGGTACCCCCCTGTATATAGCCTCCACATTGACTCTGTACCGGTACCCCCTGTATATAGCCTCCACATTGACTCTGTACCAGTACCCCCTGTATATAGCCTCCACATTGACTCTGTACCGGTACCCCCTGTATATAGCCTCCACATTGACTCTGTACCGGTACCCCCTGTATATAGCCTCCACATTGACTCTGTACCGGTACCCCCTGTACATAGCCTCCACATTGACTCTGTCCCGGTATCCCCTGTATATAGCCTCCACATTGACTCTGTACCGTAATACCCTGTATATAGCCTCCACATTGACTCTGTACCGGTACCCCCTGTATATAGCCTCCACATTGACTCTGTACCGGTACCCCCTGTATATAGCCTCCACATTGACTCTATACCGTAATACCCTGTATATAGCCTCCACATTGACTCTGTACCGGTACCCCCTGTATATAGTCTCCACATTGACTCTGTACCAGTACCCCCTGTATATAGCCTCCACATTGACTCTGTACCGGTACCCCCTGTATATAGCCTCCACATTGACTCTGTACCGGTACCCCCTGTATATAGACTCCACATTGACTCTGTACCGGTACCCCCTGTATATAGCCTCCACATTGACTCTGTACCGGTACCCGCCTGTATATAGCCTCCACATTGACTCTGTACCGGTACCCCCTGTATATAGCCTCCACATTGACTCTGTACCGGTACCCCCTGTATATAGCCTCCACATTGACTCTGTACCGGTATCCCCTGTATATAGCCTCCACATTGACTCTGTACCGGTACCCCCTGTATATAGACTCCACATTGACTCTGTACCGGTACCCCCTGTATATAGCCTCCACATTGACTCTGTACCGGTACCCGCCTGTATATAGCCTCCACATTGACTCTGTACCGGTACCCCCTGTATATAGCCTCCACATTGACTCTGTACCGGTACCCCCTGTATATAGCCTCCACATTGACTCTGTACCGGTATCCCCTGTATATAGCCTCCACATTGACTCTGTACCGGTACCCCCTGTACATAGCCTCCACATTGACTCTGTCCCGGTATCCCCTGTATATAGCCTCCACATTGACTCTGTACCGTAATACCCTGTATATAGCCTCCACATTGACTCTGTACCGGTACCCCCTGTATATAGCCTCCACATTGACTCTGTACCGGTACCCCCTGTATATAGCCTCCACATTGACTCTATACCGTAATACCCTGTATATAGCCTCCACATTGACTCTGTACCGGTACCCCCTGTATATAGTCTCCACATTGACTCTGTACCAGTACCCCCTGTATATAGCCTCCACATTGACTCTGTACCGGTACCCCCTGTATATAGCCTCCACATTGACTCTGTACCGGTACCCCCTGTATATAGACTCCACATTGACTCTGTACCGGTACCCCCTGTATATAGCCTCCACATTGACTCTGTACCGGTACCCGCCTGTATATAGCCTCCACATTGACTCTGTACCGGTACCCCCTGTATATAGCCTCCACATTGACTCTGTACCGGTACCCCCTGTATATAGCCTCCACATTGACTCTGCACTGGTACCCCCTGTATATAGCCTCCACATTGACTCTGTACCGGTACCCCCTGTATATAGCCTCCACATTGACTCTGCACCGGTACCCCCTGTATATAGCCTCCACATTGACTCTGTACCGTAACACCCTGTATATAGCCTCCACATTGACTCTGTACCGGTACCCCCCTGTATATAGCCTCCACATTGACTCGGTACCGGTACCCCTTGTATATAGCCTCCACATTGACTCGGTACCGGTACCCCCTGTATATAGCCTCCACATTGTACCGGTACCCCCTGTATATATCCTCCACATTGACTCTGTCCCGGTATCCCCTGTATATAGCCTCCACATTGACTCTGTACCGGTACCCCTGTATATAGCCTCCACATTGACTCTGTACCGGTACCCCTGTATATAGCCTCCACATTGACTCTGTACCGGTACCCCTGTATATAGTCTCCACATTGACTCTGTACCGGTACCCCCTGTATATAGCCTCCACATTGACTCTGTACCGGTACCCCCTGTATAAAGCCTCCACATTGACTCTGTACCGGTACCCCCTGTATATAGCCTCCACATTGACTCTGTACCGGTACACCCCTGTATATAGCCTCCACATTGACTCTATCCCGGTATCCCCTGTATATAGCCTCCACATTGACTTGGTACCGGTACCCCCTGTATATAGCCTCCACATTGACTCTGTACCGGTACCCCCTGTATATAGCCTCGATATTGTCATTTTTATTTTGATATTTTATTTATTTTTACTTTAGTTTATTTGGAAAATATTTTCTTAACTCTTATTCTCTTAAAACTGCATGGTCGGTTAAGGGCTTGTCAGTAAGCATTTCACAGTAAGTTCCACACCTGTTGTATTTGGTGCAAGTGACAAACATTTGATTTGATTTTAAAGGCTCTGCACTGGCTGCCTGTGAGTTTTAGAATTAATTTTAAGATTCTTCCATTGGTTTTTTAATCAATCCACGATTGTGCACCCAATACATGTCAGACATGCTTTTAAGTTCTGTACCCAGTAGGTCCCTCAGGTCCTCTGGCACTGGCCTTTTAACTATCCCAAAGCCGAGGACCAAGAGGCATGGAGAGGCAGCCTTTAGTTACTATGCCCCCAGCCTCTGGAATAGCCTTCCAGATAACCTGAGGGGGACCAAGAGGCATGGAGAGGCAGCTTTTAGTTACTATGCCCCCAGCCTTTAGTTACTATGCCCCCAGCCTCTGGAATAGCCTTCCAGATAACCTGAGGGGGACCAAGAGGCATGGAGAGGCAGCTTTTAGTTACTATGCCCCCAGCCTCTGGAATAGCCTTCCAGATAACCTGATCTTAAAACATACCTTTTTAGCTTTGATTTTCCTCAGGGTGCTTTTATTCATTGAGCTTTTATTGTTATTCTTTAGTTTTTTATCCTCTTACATTTGTTGTGTAGTATTGCATATTTTTTCTATGTTTTTTCATTTATGTTTTTTCCTGTGAAGCGCATTGCGTTGAATCCATGCCTGAAATGTACTGTAGAAATAAAGCTAGATTTTCTGTTAATGTATCTATAGGGCTCAGTTAGTACCTGTGTTCTCCTTTGGGGAGAATGAGCTCTTCGACCAGATGACCAACCCTACCGGCTCACCGCTCCGCTGGCTACAGGACCACCTGCAAAGGCTCATGGGAGTGGCACTGCCGCTGTTCACCGGGAGAGGAGTGTTCCAGTACAGCTTTGGTCTACTGCCCTACAGACAGCCCATACACACTGTTGGTACGAGACACACACACACTTTCTCCCCTCTCTCTCCAGTGAGTATTTTTATTTATGATGGATCCCCATTAGTTCCTGCCAAGGCAGCGGCTACTCTTCCTGGGGTTTATTATGGATCCCCATTAGTTCCTGCCAAGGCAGCAGCTACTCTTCCTGGGGTTTATTATGGATCCCCATTAGTTCCTGCCAAGGCAGCAGCTACTCTTCCTGGGGTTTATTATGGATCCCCATTAGTTCCTGCCAAGGCAGCAGCTACTCTTCCTGGGGTTTATTATGGATCCCCGTTAGTTCCTGTCAAGGCAGCAACTACTCTTCCTGTGGTTTATTATGGATCCCCATTAGTTCCTGCCAAGGCAGCAGCTACTCTTCTTGGGGTCCAAACATATTAAAGCACTTACATTACATATAAAACAAAATATAAAAAGTACATCATATAACATTATTACACCACTACATATCTACAATACAACATGTATAATACCACCATACAACAATATCACAAAGTATGCATGTGTCTGTACCTTTGTGTGTCTCTATTCCAGTGATCCAGACCCCCTCTCTCTCTCTCTCTCTCCAGTGGGTAGACCTATTCCAGTGGTCCAGACCCCCTTTCTCTCTCTCCAGTGGGTAGGCCTATTCCAGTGATCCAGACCCCCTCTCTCTCTCTCTAGTGGGTAGACCTATTCCAGTGATCCAGACCCCCTCTCATCTCTCTCTCTCCAGTGGGTAGGCCTATTCCAGTGATCCAGACCCCCTCTCTCTCTCTCTCTCCAGTGGGTAGACCTATTCCAGTGATCCAGACCCCCCCCTCGCTCTATCCAGTGGGTAGACCTATTCCAGTGGTCCAGACCCTCTCATCTCTCTCTCTCTCCAGTGGGTAGACCTATTCCAGTGATCCAGACCCCCTCTCATCTCTCTCTCTCTCTCTCCAGTGGGTAGACCTATTCCAGTGGTCCAGATCCCCTCTCTCTCTCTCTCTCTCTCTCTCCAGTGGGTAGACCTATTCCAGTGGTCCAGACCCCCTCTCATCTCTCTCTCTCCAGTGGGTAGACCTATTCCAGTGGTCCAGACCCCCTCTCATCTCTCTCTCTCTAGTGGGTAGACCTATTCCAGTGATCCAGACCCCCCCTCTCTCTCCAGTGGGTAGAACTATTCCAGTGGTCCAGATCCCCTCTCATCTCTCTCTCTCCAGTGGGTAGGCCTATTCCAGTGGTCCAGACCCCCTCTCTCTCTCCAGTGGGTAGAACTATTCCAGTGGTCCAGATCCCCTCTCATCTCTCTCTCTCCAGTGGGTAGGCCTATTCCAGTGGTCCAGACCCCCTCTCTCTCTCCAGTGGGTAGGCCTATTCCAGTGGTCCAGACCCCCTCTCATCTCTCTCTCTCCAGTGGGTAGACCTATTCAAGTGGTCCAGACCCCCTCTCATCTCTCTCTCTCTCTCTCCAGTGGGTAGACCTATTCCAGTGGTCCAGACCCCCTCTCCCACTAAGGATGATATAGACTGTCTCCATTCTCTCTACCTGGAGGGCCTCACTACGGTGTTTGAAGACAACAAGGACAACTACGGCATTGCACCAGAAAAACACCTCCATTTCATCTAGACACACATCTGTGTGAAGAGTTGTTCACACGTATAATCAGAAGAAAAATAAGATTTACAGATTAACCCAAAGATGCTGCAATACCTTCTAGGTCAGAGTTCTAGCTGGAGGGTTCTGTATTGTTTTATAAAACATCACAACACGTTGCAGAGCGTTCGATTTGCCTGCTGTGGGGCAAGGAGACCCCCAGCTCTGCTAAAACCACTGACAACTGCGTGCCATTTTCAAGGAATTGTTAAATAAATGTTGTAATATCAGCATCTCTTGAAGAGCTTAGTCAGAACAGCACGTCTGATTACTCCATGCAAAACCATTGCACACATGTAGCTCTATCATCAGAGTTATACAGCAAGTAACTGCATGCTTTCATGATCAGTAAACATCAATGATCATGTAGTTTCAGATACGGGAGGGTAGCCTATCGATATCTCAATATTGGCAACCGTTTATTGGATATTTGATATTTGAGTGATATGAAATACACTGAACAAAAATATAATCGCAACATGTAAAGTGTTGGTCCAATGTTTCATGAGCTGAAATAAAAGATTCCAGAAATGTTCCATACAAACAAAAAGATTATTTCTCTCAAATGTTGTGGACAAATTTGTTTACCTCCCTGTTAGTGAGTGTTTTTCATTTGCCAAGATAATCCATCCATCTGTCAGGTGTATCATATCAAGAAACTGATTAAACGGCATGATAATTACTCAGGTAAAATGGCACCAGAAGAAATGGCAGCAGTCTTATGGGCGCCCAACCAATTGTTATGTGGTTATTTCACGTTATTTGTAATTTATTTTGTACATAATGTTTCTGCCACCGTATCTTACGGCAGAAAAGAGCTTCAAGATATCAGGACAGCGATCACTCACCTCGGATTAGACTAAGATGTTTTCTTCAACAAGCAGGATGCACAGGATGTACTTCAGACACCCGACAAGGCCAACATCCCCGTCATTGGCAGGAGAAAGAGATGCAGGTTCAGAGGACACAGAGCGGGGTCACTCGTAAAGATCCGCAGACGGCGAGTGGGAAAGCTGCCGTTAGCATCAATATTACTCGCCAATGTGCAATCATTGGACAATAAACTAGATGAGGTACGATCACGAATATCCTACCAACGGGACATCAGAAACTGTAACATCTTATGTTTCAGGGAATCATGCTGAATGATGACATGGATATTGAGCTAGCGGGATATACGCTGCACCGGCTAGAGAGACCAGCACACTTCGATAAGACGAGGGGGGGCGGTTTGTGCATATATGTAAACAACAGCTGGTGCACAAAATCTAAGGAAGTCTCTAGATTTTGCTCGCCTGAAGTAGAGTATCTTATGATAAACTGTAGACAACACTATTTGCCTAGAGTGTTTTCAGCTATACTTTTCGTGGCTGTTTATTTACCACCACAGACAGATGCTGGCACTAAGACAGCACTCAGTCAGCTGTATAAGGAAATAAACAAACAGGAAACCACTCACCCAGAGGCGGCGCTCCTAGTGGCCGGAGACTTTAATGCAGGGAAATGTAAATCAGTCTTAACAATTTCTATCAAAATGTTAAATGGGCAACCACAGGGGGATAAAATCTAGAAATAAAAAAATATATTATTTCACCTCTATTTAACCAGGTAGGCCAGTTGAGAACAAATTCTCATTTACAACTGAAACCTGGCCAAGATAAAGTAAAGCAGTGTGACACAAACAACAACACAGAGTTACACATGCAATAAACAAATGTACAGTCAATAACACAATAGAAAAAGTCTATATACAGTGTGTGCAAAAAAAAAAGGGGGGACATATATATATATATATATATTATATACAGTACCAGTCAAAAGTTTGGACATACCTACTCATTCAAGGGTTTTTCTTTATTTTTTACTATTTTCTACATTGTAGAATAATAGCGAAGACATCAAAACTATGAAATAACACATATGGAATCATGTAGTAAGCAAAAAAGTGTTAAATGAAAATATATTTTATATTTTAGATGTAGCCACCCTTTGCCTTGATGACAGCTTTGCACACTCTTGGCATTCTCTCAACCAGCTTCACCTGGAATGCTTTTCCAAAAAAGTGTTAAACAAATCAAAATATATTCTATATTTGAGATTCTTCAAAGTAGCCACCCTTTTCCTTGATGAAAGCTTTGCACACTCTTGGCATTCTCTCAACCAGCTTCATGAGGTAGTCACCTGGAATGCATTTCAATTAACAGATGTGCCTTGTTAAAAGTTAATTTGTGGAATTTCTTTCCTTCTTAATGCGTTTGAGCAAATCAGTTGTGTTGTGACAAGGTAGGGGTGGTATACAGAAGATAGCCCTTTTTGGGAAAAGACAATGTCCATATTATGGCAAGAACAGGTCAAATAAGCAAAGAGAAACGACAGTCCATCATTAATTTAAGACATGAAGGTCAGTCAACATGTAAAATTTTGAAAGCCGTCATTGTAAATAAAAGTTTGTTCTTAACTGACTTGCCCAGTTAAATAAAGGTTAAATAAATAAATAAAATCTGCAAACCATGACAAATAAGTATGAGGCTGAATGGAGCAAGTGCAACACTCACGTGTCTAAAATCAGAACTCTAAGCTCCCAAGTGGACTCTGCTATGCAGCAGAATACCACCCGTAGGTACCTTCTGGAGGAATTCCAGAACGGTCACGCACTACAGCGTGACTACTCAACCAAGCAACCGGAGTCCGGTACTCAAAGGAGTGAAGACGATAGAAGGTTTCAGACAT
Source organism: Salmo trutta (assembly GCF_901001165.1). Classification (NCBI taxonomy): domain Eukaryota; kingdom Metazoa; phylum Chordata; class Actinopteri; order Salmoniformes; family Salmonidae; genus Salmo; species Salmo trutta. Next base: position 269,293 of record NC_042964.1, on the reverse strand, counting down.
CGCCTCCCTCATGTGTCCCTCAGTCTTCTCCTCTTGGCCATTCATTTTAGCAGACGCTCTTATCCAGAGCGACTTACAGTAGTGAATGTATACATTTCATACATTTTTTCTCCGCACTGGTGTAACCGATGTGAAATGGCTAATTAGTTAGCGGTGGTGCGCGGTAATAGCATTGTCAATCAGTGACGTCACTCGCTCTGGGACTTGAAGTAGGGTTTCCCCTTGCGTTGCAAGGGCCGCGGCTTTTGTGGCGCGATGGGTAACGATGCTTCGGTGGGTGTCAGTTGTTGATGTGTGCAGAGGGTCCCTGGTTCGAGCCCGGGTTGGGGCGATGAGAGGGACGGAACCTACACTGTTACACTGGCCCCCCATGGGAATCGAACCCACAACCCGGCTTTGCAAACACCATGCTCTACCAACTGAGCAACTGAGCCACACGTGGCGCCTCTTCGCCAACAAAGCCAAGACTTGGCTTCTCCTCTTGGCCTTTCAGACCCAATTTCTTCATTGGATGAAGCCAACCCTCTCCGCCCGCTTGGTATGAAACGTCTTGACAAACTCGTCAAAAATGTCCCCATCTTTGATCCCGTTCCAGGTCAGCCAAACGATACTGAGACGTTCCTAGCTGACATAGAGTACGCGTTGGATGGCTACCCGAACGCTACAGGTTCTGACGGGCTTTACTTGTTGAAGCGAACGTCAAATAGACACGTCTACAACAGCAACACGTGCTAAATGACTACGCTAAACTTGCCACAGCTTTGAAATTAGAATTCGGTGGTTCTGCGACTCGCAAATACGTTAGCTCACTGGCTAACATTGTCAAACAACATGAGGCATAAAAAGCTCGCAACACTAAGAGCCCTGGCATCTTAAATAAAAATCTATAAAATAAAATAAATACACGTCAGCTACTACAGCGACTGAAAAGACTGCAACACTCAACAAAGAGCTACAGTTAGTTCAGAGTGGGGGGCAAGGAATAACTTATCCCTAATATTTCTTAAACTAAAAGCATTGTATTTGGGACAAATCATTCACTAAACCCGAAACAACTAAATCTTGTAATAAATAATGTGGAAATTGAGCAAGTTGAGGTGACTAAACTGCTTGGAGTAACCCTGGATTGTAAACTGTCCTGGTCTAAACTGCTTGGAGTAACCCTGGACTGTAAACTGTCATGGTCTAAACTGCTTGGAGTAACCCTGGACTGTAAACTGTCATGGTCTAAACTGCTTGGAGTAACCCTGGACTGTAAACTGTCCTGGTCTAAACTGCTTGGAGTAACCCTGGACTGTAAACTGTCCTGGTCTAAACTGCTTGGAGTAACCCTGGACTGTAAACTGTCATGGTCTAAACTGCTTGGAGTAACCCTGGACTGTAAACTGTCCTGGTCTAAACTGCTTGGAGTAACCCTGGACTGTAAACTGTCCTGGTCTAAACTGCTTGGAGTAACCCTGGACTGTAAACTGTCCTGGTCTAAACTGCTTAGAGTAACCCTGGACTGTAAACTGTCCTGGTCTAAACTGCTTGGAGTAACCCTGGACTGTAAACTGTCCTGGTCTAAACTGCTTGGAGTAACCCTGGACTGTAAACTGTCCTGGTCTAAACTTATGGATACAACAGTAGTTCAAAGTGGAGGAGAGATTGACTTCATTACTACTTGTTTTTATGAGAGGTATTGACATGTTGAATGCACCGAGCTGTCTGTCTAAACTACTGGCACACAGCTCAGACACCCATCCATACCCCACAAGACATGCCACCAGAGGTCTGTCTAAACTACTGGCACACAACTCAGACACCCATCCATACCCCACAAGACATGCCACCAGAGGTCTGTTTAAACTACTGGCACACAGCTCAGACACCCATCCATACCCCACAAGACATGCCACCAGAGGTCTGTTTAAACTACTGGCACACAGCTGAGACACCCATCCATACCCCACAAGACATGCCACCAGAGGTCTGTTTAAACTACTGGCACACAGATCAGACACCCATCCATACCCCACAAGACATGCCACCAGAGGTCTGTTTAAACTACTGGCACACAGCTCAGACACCCATCCATACCCCACATGACATGCCACCAGAGGTCTGTTTAAACTACTGGCACACAGCTCAGACACCCATCCATACCCAACAAGACATGCCACCAGAGGTCTGTTTAAACTACTGGTACACAGCTCAGACACCCATCCATACTCCACAAGACACGCCACCAGAGGTCTGTTTAAACTACTGGCACACAGCTCAGACACCCATCCATACCCCACAAGACACGCCACCAGAGGTCTGTTTAAACTACTGGCACACAGCTCAGACACCCATCCATACCCCACAAGACATACCACCAGAGGTCTGTTTAAACTACTGGCACACAGCTCAGACACCCATCCATACCCCACAAGACATGCCACCAGAGGTCTGTCTAAACTACTGGCACACAGCTCAGACACCCATACCTACCCCACAAGACATGGCACTAGAGGTCTCTTCACAGTCCCCAAGTCCAGAACAGACTATGGGAGGCTCACAGTACTACATAGAGACATGACTACATGGAACTCTATTCCACATCAAGTAACTGATGCAGCAGGAGAATCAGATTTTTTTTTTATATATTAAAAAAACACCTTACAGGGAGGACTGTGAATCAACACAAACACAGACACATGCATACACACACACACACACACACACACACACACACACACACACACACACACACACACACACACACACACACACACACACACACGATAACACACACACATAGATTTAGTACTGTAGATATGTGGTAGTGGTGGATTAGGGGCCTGAGGGCCCACAGTGTGTTGTGAAATCTGTGAATGTATTGTAATGTTTTTTAAATTGTAAAAACTGCCATTTTGCTGGACCCCAGGAAGAGTAGCTGCTGCCTTGGCAGGAACTAATGGGGATCCATAATAAACCCCAGGAAGAGTAGCTGCTGCCTTGGCAGGAACTAACGGGGATACATAATAAACCCCTGGAAGAGTAGCTTCTGCCTTGGCAGGAACTAATGGGGATCCATAATAAACCCCAGGAAGAGTAGCTGCTGCCTTGGCAGGAACTAATGGGGATCCATAATAAACCCCAGGAAGAGTAGCTGCTGCCTTGGCAGGAACTAATGGGATCCATAACAACCCCCAGGAAGAGTAGCTGCTGCCTTGGCAGGAACTAATGGGGATCCATAATAAATACAAATACAAATACAAATATGTCTAAAAAAATGTAATTGATGGTTAAAGTAATTGAACCATTGTCAAATGCACCGTTAAAGATGCACTATGCAGAAATCGCTCTGCCATTTCCTGGTTACTAAAATTGTAATAGTTTGCCTAATTTAAGTTTATGTGACAAAACAAGCCGTCATTGTGTAGATAATCATTGTACCATCTAAACCGCTGTGGAATATATTTTCCATATACAAAAATATTGTCGTTTCAGCTGTACAAAACTGTAAGTAAAAGACATAAAAACTAAACTTCAGAACAGGAAGCATAGAAATAGAGCACATAGAACAGATCTAACACTTCTTAGACTTGCTTTCAATGCGAATGAAAGAGCTATAACTCACATTTCTATGTGAATTTGGTCAGATTACCCAAAAAGTTACATATTGTATCTTTAATTGGTGTTTTTTGATGTGAACCGTTTGTGAACTCGTTTTTGCCATTGGGCCTGGGCATCAGACTCCAGAGTCCTTTATTTCAGAGTTGTGTCAATGAGGTGGTCGGATTTAAATTGGCTACCATTTATCACATAGTTTGTGTGGGCTGAAATGTGTAGGCTGAAATGTGTAGGCTGAAATGTGCAGGCTGAAATGTGTAGGCTAAAATGTGCAGGCTAAAATGTGTAGGCTAAAATGTGTAGGTTAAAATGTGCAGGCTGAAATGTGCAGGCTGAAATGTGTAGGCTGAAATGTGCAGGCTGAAATGTGTAGGCTGAAATGTGTAAGCTGAAATGTGTAAGCTGAAATGTGTAGGCTGAAATGTGTAAGCTGAAATGTGTAAGCTGAAATGTGTAGGCTGAAATGTGTAGGCTGAAATGTGTTATCAAAAAACATGGCAGACATTGGATGAATTAAACAAATGTATATCTTAATTCTCAGCTACAATTATTTGAATAATTCAATGGATGTTTTGTGCACAAAAGTGATGACTAAAGTGTCTTATTAGGAATATTCAAATCTGACTTCTCTAAGTGGCCATGTTTGTAAATGGTCTTTCTGGGCTGTGCATCAGTTAAACTGCAGCACTGAAGCAAAAATGTAGGAACTGTCGAAACCGTGCTTCTAGACAGGTGTTGTGCCGAAAATCTCCAACCTGCCAGAATTCTCCCACCCTTTGCGTTCTTCATTTTATTTCACCTTTATTTAACCAGGTGGCCAGTTGAGAACAAGTCCTTTATTTAACCAGGTAGGCCAGTTGAGAACAAGTCCTTTATTTAACCAGGTGGCTAGTTGAGAACAAGTCCTTTATTTAACCAGGTAGGCCAGTTGAGAACAAGTCCTTTATTTAACCAGGTAGGCCAGTTGAGAACAAGTCCTTTATTTAACCAGGTAGGCTAGTTGAAAACAAGTTCTCATTTACAACTGTGACCTGGCCAAGATAAAGCAAAGCAGTGCAACACAAACAACACAGAGTTACACATGGAATAAACAAACATTCATTTCTGCCACTTGCTTGCTAGTTGAGATTTCTGCTCTTCATTCCGTTGTCAGTTTAGCCTACATTTCACTCATCTTAGTAACAGAAAGCATTTTTGTCTGCAGTTTTCGGTTTGGCTATTTGTTTCATGTGTATGTGGCGGTTCTAGCTTGTATGGCGTCCTGGGCGAACCTCCCCTTCAGCGCTCGCCGGCCCGCACCCGGTGCCCCCTTGCCCTGGCGCCCCGCACCCGCCCCAGGCGGCAAGATGCCCATGTCGCCTGCACCTAAATCCTCTACTGATTTTGTATTAGTCTATAAATTAATCTCTTTGCCAAAATTCGTCATCTCTCCCATGTCTTATTCAACTAGTCTTTTTGAAAGTGTAAGGATAATAATTCAGCCATAGTTGTTCTGAAATATTCATTGCTTGCCAACATTTTACTCCTTCCTCTATGTTTAATATAACACACATACATTATTTATTAATTTCGGTTGCCTATCCTGACTAAGTTTGTTCTATAGAAAGTATTTGACTCTGATGTGTGTCACAGAAAAAATTTGTGGGGGGGAGAATTCTGTCAGGGGGAGATTTTCGGCACACCGGAACCCTTGCAGGTAACACCTGGAAGGCTGTAGTAATCTGACCTGGCCAGCAGGGGTCACCAGGACACCATAAACACAAGGCTCCACAGGGGCGTAACTTCCGGGTTTAGAAAAGTTGTCAACAGTTTGCTAAATAGAAAAACATGTAGCTAGATACTGAGACCAGAACCGTTCTTTTATAGCTGAACGCTACCCGTCTTTTTTCAGCAGAGAAAGAGAGACGGGGGAAGGAGTGACTGAAGACAGACAGTCAGAGCCGCTGCGGAAAGCAGAAGTAGTTAGTTACAGTAGTTAACTAGCTAGCTAGAATGTTTAGCTACTGTAGCTAGTTAGCTAACTTGTGTTGTGATAAGTACCAGGCAAGCTAAACACGGGCTGGTGTGTGTGGTAACTCCAGCCTGCTCTCCCTCTCCGCGGCTTCACTACTGATGCCGGTCTCGGCCGGGGCTCCATGGAAGAGCTGCTAGCACAGGACGGAACAAGGAACGGGACTGCAACCCGACTCTCCTCACCCCTGCCCGGCCAAGCCCTCTGCCCGGTACGGTCCTTGCTCATCTCTCTGGTCCAACGGGATATTATTACCGTGGGGTGAGCCTGGAAACGGGAGCTCCGAGCGAGCGGCGATGGGGTCAGAAGTACTTTTCCAACTTTTTCTACAACTTTTATGAAAGATCTTATAATAAAGTTTAGATTTATTTATACCTCCATCAAACTGGTTAAGGTTATGCAGTGTGTTAGTCCAGCAGTGATGTAGCTGTCTCATATAGAAGCCACCACCTCTAGATGTTCGACAGACACGGCTGAACCACAGGAACTCTGCATACTGCTGCTACTTCCGCTACAGAACCCAGATCCGGGACAAGGTACGTCATCTTTTGCCTGAAACAAATTTCACCAAGAAAGAAAAAATACTTTTAAATAAAGTTGTGCAAGAGAGAGGAGAGTGAGATTTTAATTGAGGGACACTATGAAATGGCACAATGGTGTGCAACTGCAGCCCCCAGTGTGGACTTCCTCTATGTGCAGGAAGGAGTATTGCATTGGTTCCTGCATCAACCCCCACCCAATAGTGTGACACTTTTGAATGTGGGTCAAAAGGGAAATAAAAGTATTATGCGTTTTTTCACTGGTAGACAGTATCCTTCGCTCCCGCCATGCTGAACAGCTGCCCTCACCATCGAACTGCAGGAAAACGGTGCCCGACAAGCGAGGGCGAAGGACACTGTCTTCCAGTTGCCCCTGCCTCCCGCTAGTACAGAAGGCGGGAAGCTGGGTAAAACACCGTGTGCTAGCTAGCTTGTTAGGGATAGCTTTGTTAGCTAGCACACGGTGTCACCCCCACCTCCTGTGTACGAGAGCCAAGTACACTGTTTACCGGTCTCCCCCACCTAACATCAGGTGGGAAGCTGGGAAAACACCGTGTGCTGGCTAGCTAGTTAGCGACACCGCCGTGCCTGACAGGCTGAGGCGAAGGACACTGTCTACCGGTGTTGCCTACCGCTAGCTACTCCGGTAGGCAGGAGGCGGGTGCTAGCTTGCTAGTTAGCTAGCACATGGTGTCAGCTAGCACATGGTGTCAGCTCACACCTGCTGTGTACCGGAGTCCTCCTTATGACTAGTTGGCTAAGCTAACACAGTGTCCTTCGCTCCTGCCTGCCGAACACCTGCCGTCGCTGTCTTTAACTGAATTGCGGGGAAACGGTGCACGACAGGCGGGTGCGAAGGACACTCTATCGGTGTGTGCTAACGTTAGCCAGCTACCGTTGTCACCCCCACTACTTCTTCTGTGGGGTTTATCGGTGGTTGCATTACCGCCACCGACTGTACTGGAGCGCCCGTGCGTCCCGTCTATGTACTGTAGTCCTAGTTAAAACATGTATCAATACAAGTCTAAAGAGGGGTTCCTACAGATTCTGAATGCTCAATTTATGGGCTGCAGTTGCACCCTTCTCAAATGGCACAGAAGGGGCTCGGATGCGTGTTGATGTGTCACGCCTTGTGCTGCGTAGAGGGTCCGTTGTGGGTTATGCCTGATGACGTCACTGAGCGGAATCAATTTCAAGCACATAGCTGAGTGATTGTTGAAAGTGTCGAACCCTACCCCTTTAGGGTTAGCAGTAGGTTAGTACTACGCTGGTCTAACACTAATACTCATATCCGTCCTATATGAAGACCCTTGTCCTCTGAAGGGCTGTAGTAGATACTGTAGAATCTATGTATCCCATCTATGGAGACTACTGCTAACCCTACTGTATATCATGGTCCACTATGAAGACCGGTGTTGTAAAGTACTACTGTAATATCTATATTTGGTGAAACCTATTGCTCCTCTAAATATCACCATGTGTACTTAATTAATTTATATTTCAAGATATTGATGAAGCCTAACTGCTAAAAATACAGTTTTGATTTTGTAAAGTTCAAAATAGTCTGGCAGCCCAACTGATTGGCAAATGTACTGCAAATTAAGAAATCATGTGACTTAATAAACTATACTATGAAACAAAGATACATTTATATAAAGAAAGATAATAAAAAGCTTTGGAGTACTTTAAATTAAATTCTGGGATAAAAGCCAACTCGACTCCATTGTTCATTGAATCAGATGGCTTATTCATCACACAGCCCACTGATATTGCCGACTACTTTAATTACTTTTTAAGTAAATAAATTGACGACAGACTTTCAGCACGCTTATAGGGAAGCACACTCAACAAGCACAGCACAGCACTTACACAAATGATTGATGATTGGCTGAGCGAAATTGATGATAAAGTGATATTGTGGGCTGTCTTGTTAGACTTCAGTGCAGCTTTTGACATTATCGATCATAGTCTTCTGCTGGAAAAACGTATGTGTTATGGCTTTACACCCCCTGCTATAATGGCTTTACACCACCTGCTATAATGGCTTTACACCACCTGCTATAATGGCTTTACACCCCCTGCTATAATGGCTTTACACCCCCTGCTATACTGGCTTTACACCACCTGCTATAATGGCTTTACACCCCCTGCTATAATGGCTTTACACCCCCTGCTATAATGGCTTTACACCCCCTGCTATAATGGCTTTACACCCCCTGCTATAATGGCTTTACACCCCCTGCTATAATGGCTTTACACCCCCTGCTAATGCTTACCCTAATGCTACACCCCCTGCTATAATGGCTTTACACCCCCTGCTATAATGGCTTTACACCCCCTGCTATAATGGCTTTACACCCCCTGCTATAATGGCTTTACACCTCCTGCTATAATGTGGATAAAGAGTTACTTGTCTAACAGAACACAGAGGGTGTTCTTTAATGGAAGCCTCTCCAACATAATCCAGGTAGAATCAGGAATTCTCCAGGGCAGCTGTTTAGGCCCCTCGCTTTTTCCGCCATTTTTACTAACGACATGCCACTGACTTTGAGTAAAGCCAGTGTGTCTATGTATGCGGATGACTCAACACTATACACGTCAGCTACCACAGCGACTGAAATGACTGCAACACTTAAAGAGTTGCAGTTAGTTTCAGAGTGGGTGGCAAGGAATACGTTTGCCCTAAATATTTCTAAAACTAAAAGCATTGTATTTGGGACAAAACATTCACTAAACCCTAAACCTCAACTAAGTCTTGTAATAAATGTGAAAATTGAGCAAGTTGAGATGACTAAAGAGCTTGGAGTAACCCTGGATTGTAAACTGTCATGGTCTAAACCTATTGATACAACAGTAGCTAAGATTTATTTGTATTTTTTATTTTACCTTTATTTAACTAGGTAAGTCAGTTAAGAACAAATTCTTATTTACAATGACGATCTAGGACCAGTGGGTTAACTGCCTTGTTCAGGGGCAGAACGTCAGATTTTTACCTTGTCAGTTCGGGGATTCAATCTAGCAACCTTTCGGTTACTGGCCCAACGCTCTAACCGCTAGGCTACCCTGTCGCCAAGATGGTGAAGTCTGTCCATAATAAAGCGCTGCGATGCCTTCTTAACAACACTATCAACAAGGCAGGTCCTACAGGCCCTAGTTTCTACCTTCTTAACAACACTATCAACAAGGCAGGTCCTACAGGCCCTAGTTTCTACCTTCTTAACAACACTCAACAAGGCAGGTCCTACAGGCCCTAGTTTCTACCTTAACAACACTATCAACAAGGCAGGTCCTACAGGCCCTAGTTTCTACCTTCTTAACAACACTATCAACAAGGCAGGTCCTACAGGCCCTAGTTTCTACCTTCTTAACAACACTCAACAAGGCAGGTCCTACAGGCCCTAGTTTCTACCTTAACAACACTATCAACAAGGCAGGTCCTACAGGCCCTAGTTTCTACCTTCTTAACAACACTATCAACAAGGCAGGTCCTACAGGCCCTAGTTTCTACCTTCTTAACAACACTATCAACAAGGCAGGTCCTACAGGCCATAGTTTCTACCTTCTTAACAACACTCAACAAGGCAGGTCCTACAGGCCCTAGTTTCTACCTAGGCTACCTGTCGCCAAGATGGTGACGTCTGTCCATAATAAAGCGCTGCGATGCCTTCTTAACAACACTCAACAAGGCAGGTCCTACTGTTCAACGTGGCACCGTCATAGGATGCCACCTTTCCAACAAGTCAGCCTGTCAAATTTCTGCCCTGCTAGAGCTGCTATCCGGTCAACTGTAAGGGCTGTTATTGTGAAGTTGAATGTCTAGGAGCAACAACGGCTCAGCCATGACGTGGTAGGCCACACAAGCTCACAGAACGGGACCGCAGAGTACCATGGGTTATAACTGGAACAGTTAACTCTACAGTCTGTATTGTAACTAGAATATACAGTAGTTAACTGTACTAGTTAGAATCTGTTGTAGTTAGAATCCAGACTGTAGAGTTAACACATTGCCTTTACTAACTATTAACACAGAGTGTTCCTGCCTGACTAGATGGTCAGGTGTTAGTGTAGTGATGTTCCTGCCTGACTAGATGGTCAGGTGTTAGTTAGTTAGTGATGTTCCTGTCTGACTAGATGGTCAGGTGTTAGTTAGTGATGTTCCTGCCTGACTAGATGGTCAGGTGTTAGTTAGTTAGTTAGTGATGTTCCTGTCTGACTAGATGGTCAGGTGTTAGTTAGTTAGTGATGTTCCTGCCTGACTAGATGATCAGGTGTTAGTTAGTTAGTGATGTTCCTGTCTGACTAGATGGTCAGGTGTTAGTTAGTGATGTTCCTGCCTGACTAGATGGTCAGGTGTTAGTTAGTGTAGTGGTGTTCCTGCCTGACTAGATGGTCAGGTGTTAGTTAGTTAGTTAGTTAGTGATGTTCCTGCCTGACTAGATGGCCAGGTGTTAGTTAGTTAGTGATGTTCCTGCCTGACTAGATGGTCAGGTGTTAGTTAGTGGTGTTCCTGCCTGACTAGATGGTCAGGTGTTAGTTAGTGTAGTGATGTTCCTGCCTGACTAGATGGTCAGGTGTTAGTTAGTTAGTGTAGTGATGTTCCTGCCTGACTAGATGGTCAGGTGTTAGTTAGTTAGTGATGTTTTTGCCTGACTAGATGGTCAGGTGTTAGTTAGTTAGTGATGTTCCTGCCTGACTAGATGGCCAGGTGTTAGTTAGTTAGTGTAGTGATGTTCCTGCCTGACTAGATGGTCAGGTGTTAGTTAGTGTAGTGGTGTTCCTGCCTGACTAGATGGTCAGGTGTTAGTTAGTTAGTTAGTGATGTTCCTGCCTGACTAGATGGTCAGGTGTTAGTTAGTGTAGTGATGTTCCTGCCTGACTAGATGGTCAGGTGTTAGTTAGTGATGTTCCTGTCTGACTAGATGGTCAGGTGTTAGTTAGTGTAGTGATGTTCCTGCCTGACTAGATGGCCAGGTGTTAGTTAGTTAGTCATGTTCCTGCCTGACTAGATGGCCAGGTGTTAGTTAGTGGTGTTCCTACCTGACTAGATGGTCAGGTGTTAGTTAGTGTAGTGATGTTCCTGCCTGACTAGATGGTCAGGTGTTAGTTAGTGATGTTCCTGCCTGACTAGATGGTCAGGTGTTAGTTAGTTAGTGTAGTGATGTTCCTGCCTGACTAGATGGTCAGGTGTTAGTTAGTTAGTGATGTTCCTGCCTGACTAGATGGTCAGGTGTTAGTTAGTGTAGTGATGTTCCTGCCTGACTAGATGGTCAGGTGTTAGTTAGTTAGTGATGTTCCTGCCTGACTAGATGGTCAGGTGTTAGTTAGTTAGTTTGATGTTCCTGCCTGACTAGATGGTCAGGTGTTAGTTAGTGTAGTGATGTTCCTGCCTGACTAGATGGTCAGGTGTTAGTTAGTGTAGTGATGTTCCTGCCTGACTAGATGGTCAGGTGTTAGTTAGTGTAGTGATGTTCCTGCCTGACTATATGGTCAGGTGTTAGTTAGTGATGTTCCTGCCTGACTAGATGGTCAGGTGTTAGGTAGTGTAGTGATGTTCCTGCCTGACTAGATGGTCAGGTGTTAGTTAGTGATGTTCCTGCCTGACTAGATGGTCAGGTGTTAGTTAGTGTAGTGATGTTCCTGCCTGACTAGATGGTCAGGTGTTAGTTAGTTAGTGATGTTCCTGCCTGACTAGATGGTCAGGTGTTAGTTAGTTAGTGATGTTCCTGCCTGACTAGATGGTCAGGTGTTAGTTAGTGTAGTGATGTTCCTGCCTGACTAGATGGTCAGGTGTTAGTTAGTGTAGTGATGTTCCTGCCTGACTAGATGGTCAAGTGTTAGTTAGTTAGTGATGTTCCTGCCTGACTAGATGGTCAGGTGTTAGTTAGTTAGTTAGTTAGTGATGTTCCTGCCTGACTAGATGGTTAGGTGTTAGTTAGTGTAGTGATGTTCCTGCCTGACTAGATGGTCAGGTGTTAGTTAGTTAGTGTAGTGATGTTCCTGCCTGACTAGATGGTCAGGTGTTAGTTAGTTAGTGGTGTTCCTGTCTGACTAGATGGTCAGGTGTTAGTTAGTTAGTGGTGTTCCTGTCTGACTAGATGGTCAGGTGTTAGTTAGTTAGTGATGTTCCTGCCTGACTAGATGGTCAGGTGTTAGTTAGTGTAGTGGTGTTCCTGTCTGACTAGATGGTCAGGTGTTAGTTAGTTAGTGGTGTTCCTGTCTGACTAGATGGTCAGGTGTTAGTTAGTTAGTGATGTTCCTGCCTGACTAGATGGTCAGGTGTTAGTTAGTGGTGTTCCTGCCTGACTAGATGGTCAGGTGTTAGTTAGTGTAGTGATGTTCCTGCCTGACTAGATGGTCAGGTGTTAGTTAGTTAGTGATGTTCCTGCCTGACTAGATGGTCAGGTGTTAGTTAGTGTAGTGATGTTCCTGCCTGACTAGATGGTCAGGTGTTAGTTAGTGATGTTCCTGCCTGACTAGATGGTCAGGTGTTAGTTAGTGATGTTCCTGCCTGACTAGATGGCCAGGTGTTAGTTAGTTAGTGATGTTCCTGCCTGACTAGATGGTCAGGTGTTAGTTAGTGTAGTGATGTTCCTGCCTGACTAGATGGTCAGGTGTTAGTTAGTGATGTTCCTGTCTGACAAGATGGTCAGGTGTTAGTTAGTTAGTGATGTTCCTGTCTGACTAGATGGTCAGGTGTTAGTTAGTGTAGTGATGTTCCCGCCTGACTAGATGGTCAGGTGTTAGTTAGTGTAGTGATGTTCCTGCCTGACTAGATGGTCAGGTGTTAGTTAGTTAGTGATGTTCCTGCCTGACTAGATGGTCAGGTGTTAGTTAGTTAGTGATGTTCCTGCCTGACTAGATGGTCAGGTGTTAGTTAGTGTAGTGATGTTCCTGCCTGACTAGATGGTCAGGTGTTATTTCGTGATGTTCCTGTCTGACTAGATGGTCAGGTGTTAGTTAGTGTAGTGATGTTCCTGCCTGACTAGATGGTCAGGTGTTAGTTAGTTAGTGTAGTGATGTTCCTGCCTGACTAGATGGTCAGGTGTTAGTTAGTGTAGTGATGTTCCTGCCTGACTAGATGGTCAGGTGTTAGTTAGTTAGTTAGTGATGTTCCTGCCTGACTAGATGGTCAGATGTTAGTTAGTGATGTTCTTGTCTGACTAGATGGTTAGGTGTTAGTTAGTGTAGTGATGTTCCTGCCTGACTAGATGGTCAGGTGTTAGTTACGTAGTGTAGTGATGTTCCTGCCTGACTAGATGGTCAGGTGTTAGTTAGTTAGTGATGTTCCTGCCTGACTAGATGGTCAGGTGTTAGTTAGTTAGTGATGTTCCTGCCTGACTAGATGGTCAGGTGTTAGTTAGTGTAGTGGTGTTCCTGTCTGACTAGATGGTCAGGTGTTAGTTAGTTAGTGGTGTTCCTGTCTGACTAGATGGTCAGGTGTTAGTTAGTTAGTGATGTTCCTGCCTGACTAGATGGTCAGGTGTTAGTTAGTTAGTTAGTTAGTTAGTTAGTTAGTGATGTTCCTGCCTGACTAGATGGCCAGGTGTTAGTTAGTGTAGTTATGTTCCTGCCTGACTAGATGGTCAGGTGTTAGTGATGTTCCTGCCTGACTAGATGGTCAGGTGTTAGTTAGTGTAGTCATGTTCCTGTCTGACTAGATGGTCAGGTGTTAGTTAGTTAGTGATGTTCCAGCCTGACTAGATAGCCAGGTGTTAGTTAGTTAGTGATGTTCCTGTCTGACTAGATGATCAGGAGTTAGTTTGTTAGTTAGTTAGTTAGTTAGTTAGTGATGTTCCTGCCTGACTAGATGGTCAGGTGTTAGTTAGTTAGTGATGTTCCTGCCTGACTAGATGGTCAGGTGTTAGTTAGTGTAGTGATGTTCCTGCCTGACTAGATGGCAAGGTGTTAGTTAGTTAGTTAGTGATGTTCCTGCCTGACTAGATGGCCAGGTGTTAGTTAGTGTAGTGATGTTCCTGCCTGACAAGATGGTCAGGTGTTAGTTAGTTAGTTAGTTAGTTATGTTCCTGCCTGACTAAATGGTCAGGTGTTAGTTAGTTAGTGATGTTCCTGTCTGACTAGATGGTCAGGTGTTAGTTAGTTAGTAATGTTCCTGCCTGACTAGATGGTCAGGTGTTAGTTAGTTAGTGATGTTCCTGCCTGACTAGATGGTCAGGTGTTAGTTAGTGTAGTGATGTTCCTGCCTGACTAGATGGTCAGGTGTTAGTTAGTTAGTTAGTGATGTTCCTGCCTGGCTAGATGGTCAGGTGTTAGTTAGTGTAGTGATGTTCCTGCCTGACTAGATGGTCAGGTGTTAGTTAGTGATGTTCCTGTCTGACTAGATGGTCAGGTGTTAGTTAGTGTAGTGATGTTCCTGCCTGACTAGATGGTCAGGTGTTAGTTAGTTAGTGATGTTCCTGTCTGACTAGATGGTTAGGTGTTAGTTAGTGTAGTGATGTTCCTGCCTGACTAGATGGTCAGGTGTTAGTTAGTTAGTGTAGTGATGTTCCTGCCTGACTAGATGGTCAGGTGTTAGTTAGTTAGTGATGTTCCTGCCTGACTAGATGGTCAGGTGTTAGTTAGTGTAGTGGTGTTCCTGTCTGACAAGATGGTCAGGTGTTAGTTAGTTAGTGGTGTTCCTGTCTGACTAGATGGTCAGGTGTTAGTTAGTGTAGTGGTGTTCCTGTCTGACTAGATGGTCAGGTGTTAGTTAGTTAGTGGTGTTCCTTTCTGACTAGATTGTCAGGTGTTAGTTAGTTAGTGATTTTCCTGCCTGACTAGATGGTCAGGTGTTAGTTAGTTAGTTAGTTAGTTAGTGATGTTCCTGCCTGACTAGATGGCCAGGTGTTAGTTAGTGTAGTGATGTTCCTGCCTGACTAGATGGTCAGGTGTTAGTTAGTTAGTTAGTTAGTGATGTTCCTGCCTGACTAGATGGTCAGGTGTTAGTTAGTTAGTGTAGTGATGTTCCTGCCTGACTAGATGGTCAGGTGTTAGTTAGTTAGTGATGTTCCTGCCTGACTAGATGGTCAGGTGTTAGTTAGTGTAGTGATGTTCCTGCCTGACTAGATGGTCAAGTGTTAGTTAGTTAGTGATGTTCCTGCCTGACTAGATGGCCAGGTGTTAGTTAGTTAGTTAGTGATGTTCCTGCCTGACTAGATGGTCAGGTGTTAGTTAGTTAGTGATGTTCCTGCCTGACTAGATGGTCAGGTGTTAGTTAGTTAGTTAGATTAGTGATGTTCCTGCCTGACTAGATGGTCAGGTGTTAGTTAGTTAGTGATGTTCCTGTCTGACTAGATGGTCAGGTGTTAGTTAGTTAGTTTGTTAGTGATGTTCCTGCCTGACTAGATGGTCAGGTGTTAGTTAGTGTAGTGATGTTCCTGCCTGACTAGATGGCCAGGTGTTAGTTAGTTAGTTAGTGATGTTCCTGCCTGACTGTACAGGTGTTCCATTGCATCAACCAATGGAATTGACTGCTCAGTCTTGCATCACATTGTTATACCATATGTGGTTAGCTGGCGTGTTCAACACCATGTGATGTGGTTAGCTGGCGTGTTCAACACCATGTGATGTGGTTAGCTGGCGTGTTCAACACCATGTGATGTGGTTAGCTGGCGTGTTCAACGCCATGTGATGTGGTTAGCTGGCGTGTTCAACACCATGTGATGTGGTTAGCTGGCGTGTTCAACACCATGTGATGTGGTTAGCTGGCGTGTTCAACACCATGTGATGTGGTTAGCTGGCGTGTTCATCACCATGTGATGTGGTTAGCTGGCGTGTTCAACACCATGTGATGTGGTTAGCTGGCGTGTTCAACACCATGTGATGTGGTTAGCTGGCGTGTTCAACATCATGTGATGTGGTTACCTGGCGTGTTCAACACCATGTGATGTGGTTAGCTGGCGTCTTCAACACCATGTGATGTGGTTAGCTGGCTTTTTCAACACCATGTGATGTGGTTAGCTGGCATGTTCTTCACCATGTGATGTGGTTAGCTGGCGTGTTCAACACCATGTGATGTGGTTAGCTGGCTTTTTCAACACCATGTGATGTGGTTAGCTGGCTTTTTCAACACCATGTGATGTGGTTAGCTTGCTTTTTCAACACCATGTGATGTGGTTAGCTGGCGTGTTCAACACCATGTGGTTAGCTGGCGTGTTCAACACCATGTGATGTGGTTAGCTGGCGTGTTCAACACCATGTGATGTGGTTAGCTGGCGTGTTCAACACCATGTGATGTGGTTAGCTGGCGTGTTCAACACCATGTGATGTGGTTAGCTGGCGTGTTCATCACCATGTGATGTGGTTAGCTGGCGTGTTCATCACCATGTGATGTGTTTAGCTGGCGTGTTCAACACCATGTGATGTGGTTAGCTGGCGTGTTCAACACCATGTGATGTGGTTAGCTGGCGTTTTCAACACCATGTGATGTGGTTAGCTGGCGTGTTCAACACCATGTGATGTGGTTAGCTGGCGTGTTCAACACCATGTGATGTGGTTAGCTGGCGTGTTTAACACCATGTGATGTGGTTAGCTGGCGTGTTCAACACCATGTGATGTGGTTAGCTGGCGTGTTCAACACCATGTGATGTGGTTAGCTGGCGTGTTCAACACCATGTGATGTGGTTAGCTGGCGTGTTCATCACCATGTCATGTGGTTAGCTGGCGTGTTCAACACCATGTGATGTGGTTAGCTGGCGTGTTCAACACCATGTGATGTGGTTAGCTGGCTTTTTCAACACCATATGATGTGGTTAGCTGGCGTGTTCTTCACCATGTGATGTGGTTAGCTGGCGTGTTCTTCACCATGTGATGTGGTTAGCTTGCTTTTTCAACACCATGTGATGTGGTTAGCTGGCGTGTTCAACACCATGTGGTTAGCTGGCGTGTTCAACACCATGTGATGTGGTTAGATGGCGTGTTCAACACCATGTGATGTGGTTAGCTGGCGTGTTCAACACCATGTGATGTGGTTAGCTGGCGTGTTCAACACCATGTGATTTGGTTAGCTGGCGTGTTCAACACCATGTGATGTGGTTAGCTGGTGTGTTCAACACCATGTGATGTGGTTAGCTGGCGTGTTCAACACCATGTGATGTGGTTAGCTGGCGTGTTCAACACCATGTGATGTGGTTAGCTGGCGTGTTCAACACCATGTGATGTGGTTAGCTGGCGTGTTCAACACCATGTGATGTGGTTAGCTGGCGTGTTCAACACCATGTGATGTGGTTAGCTGGCGTGTTCAACACCATGTGATGTGGTTAGCTGGCGTGTTCAACACCATGTGATGTGGTTAGCTGGCGTGTTCAACACCATGTGATGTGGTTAGCTGGCTTTTTCAACACCATGTGATGTGGTTAGCTGGCTTTTTCAACACCATGTGATGTGGTTAGCTGGGATCAAATGTATTTATAAAGCCCTTCTTACATCAGCTGATATCTCAAAGTGCTGTACAGAAACCCAGCCTAAAACCCCAAACAGCAAGCAATGCAGGTGTAGAAGCACGGTGGCTAGGAAAAACTCCCTAGAAAGGCCAAAACCTATGAAGAAACCTAGAGAGGAACCAGGCTATGAGTGGTGGCCAGTCCTCTTCTGGCTGTGCCGGGTGGAGATTATAACAGAACATGGCCGAGATGTTCAAATGTTCATAAATGACCAGCAGGGTCAAATAGTAGTAATCACAATGAACAGTTCAGGGTTCCATAGCCGCAGGCAGAACAGTTGAAACTGGAGCAGCAGCACGGCCAGGTGGACTGGGGACAACAAGGAGTCATCATGCCAGGTAGTCCTGAGGCATGGTCCTAGGGCTCAGGTCCTCCGAGAGAGAGAAAGAGAGAATTAGAGAGAGCATACTTAAATTCACACAGGACACTGGATAAGACAGGAGAAATACTCCAGATATAACAGACTGACCCTAGCCCCCCCGACACATAAACTACTGCAGCATAAATACTGGAGGCTGAGACAGGAGGGGTCAGGAGACACTGTGGCCCCATCTGATGATACCCCCGGACAGGGCCAAACAGGCAGCCCACTTAGCTGAAGCACAGCCCCCACACCACTAGAGGGATATCTTCAACCACCAACTTACCATCCTGAGACAATGCCGAGGATAGCCCACAAAGATCTCCGCCATGGCACAACCCAAGGGGGGCGCCAACCCAGACAGGAAGACCACATCAGTGACTCAACCCACTCAAGTGACGCACCCCTCCCATGGACGGCATGGAAGAACACCAGTAAGCCAGTGACTCAGCCCCTGTAATAGGGTTAGAGGCAGAGAATCCCAGTGGAGAGAGGGGAACCGGCCAGGCAGAGACAGCAAGGACGGTTCGTTGCTCCAGAGCCTTTCCGTTCACCTTCACACTCCTGGGCCAGACCACACTCAATCATAGGACCTACTGAAGAGATGAGTCTTCAATAAAGACTTAAAGGTTGAGACCGAGTCTACGTCTCTCACATGGGTAGGCAGACCATTCCATAAGAATAGAGCTCTTTAGGAGAAAGCCCTGCCTCCAGCTGTTTGCTTAGAAATTCTAGGGACAATTAGGAGGCCTGCATCTTGTGACCCTAGCGTACGTGTAGGTATGTACGGCAGGACCAAATCGGAAAGATAGGTAGGAGCAAGCCCATGTAATGCTTTGTAGGTTAGCAGGTAAACCTTGAATTCAGCCCTTGCCTTAACAGGAAGCCAGTGTAGGGAGGCTAGCACTATGAGTAATATGCACTATGAGTAATATGATCACATTTTTTTGGTTCCAGTCAGGATTCTAGCAGCCGTATTTAGTACTAACTGAAGTTTATTTAGTGCTTTATCCGGGTAGCCGGAAAGTAGAGCATTGCAGTAGTCTAACCTAGAAGTAACAAAAGCATGGATACATTTTTCTGCATCATTTTTGGACAGAAAATGTCAGATTTTTGCAATGTTACGTAAAGGGGGAAAAAAAGCTGTCCTTGAAACAGTCTTGATATGTTCTTCAAAAGAGAGATCAGGGTCCAGAGTAACGCCGAGGTCCTTCACAGTTTTATTTGAGACGACTGTACAACCATCAAGATTAATTGTCAGATTCAACAGAAGATCTCTTTGTTTCTTGGGACCTAGAACAAGTATCTCTGTTTTGTCTGAGTTTAAAAGTAGATAGTTTGCAGCCATCCACTTCCTTATGTCATACAGGCTTCCAGCGAGGGTAATTTTGGGGCTTCACCATGTTCACCAGCAGCACTAAGGTCTAGGAGCATGACAGATGCAGAGCCTCGGTCTGACGTCATTAAAAGGTCATTTACCACCTTCACAAGTGCAGTCTCAGTGCTATGATGGGGTCTAAAACCAGACTGAAGCGTTTCGTATACATTGTTTGTCTTCAGGAAAGCAGTGAGTTGCTGCGCAACAGCTTTTTCTAAAAATGTTGTGAGGAATGGAAGATTCGATATTGGCCGATTTTTTTTTTTTTTTTTTTTTTTTTTTTTTTTTTTTTATAAATATTTTCTGTGTCAAGGTTTGGCATTTTCAAGAGAGGCTTTATTACTGCCACTTTTAGTGAGTTTGGTGCACATCCGGTGGATAGAGAGCCGTTTATTATGTTCAACATAGGAGGGCCAAGCACAGAAAGCAGCTCTTTCAGTAGTTTACTTGGGATAGGGTCCAGTATGCAGCTTGAAGGTTTAGAGGCCATGATTATTTTCATCATTGTGTCAAGAGATGTAGTACTAAAACATGAGTGTCTCGCTAGGTCCTGGCAGAGTTGTGCAGATTGGTGGTTAGCTGGTGTGTTCAACACCTATCCAGCTGTTGTGAAATCTCATGTCTGTAATGTAGTCAAGCAGGAAACCACTGGTTTCTTCTTAATCAGAATCATGTCGTAATGTTGGCGGTAAACTGTCTCAACTAGGCTGCACAACCTGTATTCACACACACACACACACACACACACACACACACACACACAGCAGTGCTCGAAATTAAGGGCGTCCTGTTGTCCCGGGACGATAAAAATATGTCAGGGACGGTTCAAAACTGTTAACTGGACGAGAGGCCAGAAAAATCTGAAATGCCTACAACAGTGGTTTCACACTAAAATGTTTTAAACACAGACGAGGCTGATGAAACGGCTCATTTAGTTTTAAAAGTTGATCAAGTAGGAATAATTCACATACAAGCACAGCAATGTGTTCGCTGGTCTCAGCCAAATGTGTCGATGTTCCAGAGTTGTAATGGGACATCACTACACTTTAACGTGTAGTAGGGTCCACATAGATACTAGTCATGCTGGTGTAGTCTATAGCTGAGCTGGTTATCTATGTGGACCCTACTACAGTTTAACCAGCTCAGCAGTACCTCCTACATAGAGACTAAACCCAGGATAGAGGGGCTGAGTGAATGTGGTCTGGACTCTGTGGAGGAGGGTCATTGTGTCAGAGACACTGTAGAAGGACAGAGTACCTGCCTTGTGATCCAGGTACACTCCTACTCTGGTGTGGTTTTTATAATGCGACATAGATAGATACACAGCCTAATGGTCAACATGTAGAGGGAATATCTGAAGATGCAACAGGATTGTGCCTTACTGTCTTTGGACAGTAGTAGTAGAAGAAGAAATGCTGGTTTCAATATCAGGAAATCTTCGCTTTATTTCGATGGTGGGATTTTGGCCTTAGCCTATGTAAAACATCCAGGTTTTCAAACATTGATATGGCTGGCTAGGCGTTGCATATGGAATTATTTAGGTTATGGAAATGTATGACATTAGGCCTATTTGCCCAACATTGGGATGATTTTCTATTAGAATGCCTGTCTGTGGTCCGCCGGCATGGAGGTTTCCTGTGCTAGGTGTTGTGGCGTTTTCCTTGTCTGTAGGCTATGGCTCACTACTGTGGAATTCAGGAACTGAAGGCACACTAAAATGTGCAAAGTATTTCTGCGTCACTATGCCTGGTTGGGGGCTGAGTGCATGTGAAGAGCTGAGTGACAGATACAGTTTTAGAAGCACAGGCATAAAAATGTGTTTAATTTACCTGAAACTGAAGTGAGACTGTTGGCTATTTACATGATTTTGTTCAGATTCTAGGTTGATTTTCAATGTTTGAGTTTCAACTGCTAGGGAAGAGAAGCAATGCAGACACTAGTCAGGCTCTCGATCTCACAGGCACAAACATGACTTGCATTACCACGGTAACCTCCCGCCCTTTAAAGGGGCAGGTGAACATTTTTGTCTCTCATATTTTGGTTAAAAGACTCAACAATGAAATTCAACAATATACCACATTACTTCTCACCAGTAATACATGTATTGTTTTAGAAACATTACAAAGCATGCACATCCAGTTTGTGTGTAATTTTACTGGAAAAAAATATTTGTCTGGTTAAAAAAAGGCTGGTAGACCAAAAATAACATTTTAGGCTCTGGCCATTAGCAAGTTGTGGTGCTCAAAAAGGTCACGGTGACCATTATTCAGTGACGAGGGTGAAGCAGAGGAAGTGATCGATGGGAAACACACTAGTTATTTAATGTATATTGTTGGGTTGTTTAATGGGGCAGCTGGTGGTGGAATGGAATGTGTATATAACTTCAGTTTATTCAGTAACCACTTCACAATAACATTGGTATCTCTTAGATATATCTTAAATAAGCATTCCCCATTCAAAAAATATAGAACTAAGAGTAGATATAGCCCTTGGTTCACCCCAGACCTGTCTGCCCTTGACCAGCACAGAAACATCCTGTTGCGTACTGCATTAGCATCGAATAGCCCCCGCGATATGCAACTTTTCAGGGAAGTTAGGAACCAATATACACAGTCAGTTAGGAAAGCAAAGGCTAGCTTTTTCCTTTTTCAAACAGAAATTTGCATCCTGTAGCACTAATTCCAAAAAGTTTTGGTACACTGTAAAGTCCGTGGAGAATAAGAACACCTCCTCCCAGCTGCCCACTGCCCTGAGGAAAGGAAACACTGTCACCACCGGTAAATGTACGATAATCGATCATTTCAATAAGCACTTTTCTACGGCTGGCCATGCTTTCCTCCTGGCTACCCCTACCCCGGCCAACAGCTCTGCAGCAACTTGCCCAACCCCCCCGTGCTTCTCCTTCACCCAAATCCAGACAGCTGATGTTCTGAAAGAGCTGCGAAATCTGGATCCTTCCAATTAGCTGGGCTAGACAATCTGGACCCTCTTTCTAAAATTATCTGCCAAAATTGTTGCAAACCCTATTACTAGCCTCTTCAACCTCTCTTTTGTATCGTCTGAGATCCCCCAAAGATTGGAAACCTGCCGTGGTCATCCCCCTCTTCAAAGGGGGAGACACTCTAGACCCAAACTGTTAGACTTATATCTATCCTGCCCTGCCTTTCTAAGGTCTTCGAAAGCCAAGTTAACAAACAGATCACCAACCATTTTGAATCCCACCGTACCTTCTCCGCTATGCAATCTGTCTTCAGAGCTGGTCATGGGTGCACCTCAGCCACGCTCAAGGTCCTAAACGATATCATAACCGCCATCAATAAAATACAGCACTGTGCAGCCGTCTTCATCGACCTGGCCAAGGCTTTCGACTCTATCAATCACCGCATTCTTATCGGCAGACTCAACAGTCTTGGTTTCTCAAATGACTGCATCGCCTCGTTCACCAACTACTTCTCGGACAGAGTTCAGTGTGTCAAATCGGAGGGCCTGTTGTCCGGACCTCTGGCAGTCTCTATGGGGGTGCCATAGGGTTCAATTCTCGGGCTGACGCTTTTCTCTGTATATATCAATGATGCTGCTGGTGATTCTCAGATCCACCTCTATGTAGACAACACCGTTCTGTATACATCTGGCCCTTCTTTGGACACTGTGTTAACAAACCTCCAAATGAGCTTCAATGCCATACAACACTCCTTCCATGGCCTCCAACTGCTTTTAAATGCCTGTAAAACTAAATGCATGTTCTTCAACCGATCGCTGCGCCCGCCCGCCTAGCATCACTACTCTGGACTAGAGGTCGACCGATTAATCGGAATGGCCGATTTAATTAGGGCCAATTTCAAGTTTTCATAACAATCGGTAATCGGTATTTTTGGCAATCGATTTGCCGAATTTAATTTTTTTTAATGTTTTATTATTATTATTAAAAAAGATTTAAAACTAGGCAAGTCAGTTAAGGACCAGTTAACACATTCTTATTTTCAATAACGGCCTAGGAACGGTGGGTTAACTGCCTTGTTCAGGGGCAGAGCGACAGATTTTTACCTTGTCAGCTTGGGGATTCAATCTTTCAACCTTACGGTTAACTAGTCCAACGCTCTAACCAACCTTACATTGCACTCCACGAGGAGCCTGCTTGTTACGCGAATGCAGTAAGAAGCCAAGATAAGTTGCTAGCTAGCATTAAACTTATCTTATAAAAATCAATCAATCAATCATAATCACTAGTTAACTACACATGGTTGATGATATTACTAGTTTATCTAGCCTGTCCTGCGTTGCATATAATCGATGCGGTGCGCATTCGCGAAAAAGGACAGTCGTTGTTCCAACTTGTACCTAACCATAAACATCAATGTCTTTCTTAAACTCAATACACAAGTATATATTTTTAAACCTGCATATTTAGTTAATATTGCCTGCTAACATGAATTTCTTTTAACTAGGGAAAATGTGTCACCTTTGCAACAGAGTCAGGGTATATGCAGCAGTTTGGGCCGCCTGGCTCGTTGCGAACTGTGAAGACTATTTCTTCCTAACAAAGACAGCCAACTTCGCCAAACGGGGGATGATTTAACAAAAGCTCATTTGCGAAAAAAAGCACAATCGTTGCACGACTGTACCTAACCATAAACATCAATGCCTTTATTAAAATCAATACACAGAAGTATATATTTTTAAACCTGCATATTTAGCTAAAAGAAATCCAGGTTAGCAGGCAATATTAACCAGGTGAAATTGTGTCACTTCTCTTTCGTTCATTGCACGCAGTCAGGGTATATGCAACAGTTTGGGCCGCCTGGCTCGTTGCGAACTAATTTGCCAGAATTGTACATAATTATGACATAACATTGAAGGTTGTGCAATGTAACAGCAATATTTAGACTTAGGGATGCCACCCGTTAGATAAAATATGGAATGGTTCCGTATTTCACTGAAATAATAAACGTGATAGTTTCCGGATTCGACCATATTAATGACCTAAGGCTCGTATTTCTGTGTGTTATTATGTTATAATTAAGTCAATGATTTGATAGAGCAGTCTGACTGAGCGATGGTAGGCAGCAGCAGGCTCGTAAGCATTCATTCAAATAGCACTTTCGTGCGTTTTGCCAGCAGCCCTTCGCAATGCATTTCGCTGTTTATGACTTCAAGCCTGTCAACTCCCAAGATTAGGCTGGTGTAACCGATGTGAAAAGGCTAGCTAGTTAGCCGGGTGCGCGCTAATAGCGTTTCAAACGTCATTCGCTCTGAGACTTGGAGTAGTTGTTCCCCTTGCTCTACATGGGTAACGCTGCTTCGAGGGTGGCTGTTGTCGATGTGTTCCTGGTTCAAGCCCAGGTAGGAGCGAGGAGAGGGACGGAAGCTATACTGTTACACTGGCAATACTAAAGTGCCTATAAGAACATCCAATAGTCAAAGGTATATGAAATACAAATCGTATAGAGAGAAATAGTCCTATAATTCCTATAATAACTACAACCTAAAACATCTTACCTGGGAATATTGAAGACTCATGTTAAAAGGAACCACCAGCTTTCATATGCTCTCATGTTCTGAGCAAGGAACTTAAACGTTAGCTTTTTTACATGGCACATAATGCACTTTTACTTTCTTCTCCAACACTTTGTTTTTGCATTATTTAAACCAAATTGAACATGTTTCATTATTTATTTGATGCTAAATTGATTTTATTGATGTATTATATTAAGTTAAAATAAGTGTTCATTCAGTATTGTTGTAATTGTCATCATTACAAATAAAAAAAAATCGTCAGATTAATCGGTATCAGCATTTTTGGTCCTCCAATAATCGGTATCGGCGGTGAAAAATCATAATCGGTCGACCTCTACTCTGGACTGTTCTGACTTAGAATATGTGGACAACTACAAATACCTAGGTGTCTGGTTAGACTGTAAACTCTCCTTCCAGACTCACATTAAGCATCTCCAATCCAAAGTTAAATCTCGAATTGGCTTCTTATTTCGCAACAAAGCATCCTTCACTCATGCTGCCAAACATAGCCTCGTAAAACTGACTATCCAACCGATCCTCGACTTCGGCGATGTAATTTACAAAATAGCCTCCAACACTGTACTCAGCAAATTGGATGCAGTCTATCACAGTGCCATCCGTTTTGCCACCAAAGCCCCATATACTACCTACCACTGCGACCTGTATGATCTCGTTGGCTGGCCCTCACTACAGGTCATCTATAAGTCTTTGCTAGGTAAAGCCCCGCCTTATCTCAGCTCACTGGTCACCATAGCAACACCCACCCGTAGCACGCGCTCCAGCAGGTATATTTCACTGGTCATCCCCAAAGCCAATTCCTCCTTTGGTCGTCTTTCCTTACAGTTCTCTGCTGCCAATGACTGGAACGAATTGCAAAAATCTCTGAAGCTGGAGACTTACATCTCCCTCTTAACTTTAAGCATCAGCTGTCAGAGCAGCTAACCGATCATTGTACCTGTACACAGCCCATCTGTAAATAGCACACCCAACTACCTCATCCCCATATTGTTATTTATCCTCTTGCTCTTTTGCTCCCCAGTATCTCTACTTGCACATCATCTGCACTTCTATCACTCCAGTGTTAATGCTAAATTGTAATTATTTAGCCACTATGGCCTATTTATTGCCTTACCTCCCTAATCTTACTACATTTGCACACACTGTACATTGATTTTTCTATTGTGTGTACCTTTATTCCATGTAACTCTGTGTTGTTTGTGTCGCTCTGCTTTGCTTTATCTTGTCCAGGTCGTATCTGTAAATGAGAACTTGTTCTCAAATGGCCTACCTGGTTAAACTGGCCTACCTGGTTAAATAAAGGTGAAATAAATATATATTGTATACATGTTCAATTAATAAATTATAATTAGTAATCATGTTGTTTGTCTGTTTTCATTAAGATGCAAAGAAAATAATTATTGAATGTAATTTATGTTATATAGTCTCTGTCCCAGGCGCCCATGTGGGTGGGTGGGTGGGTGGGTAGGCCCATGTGGGTGGGTGGGTAGGCCCATGTGGGTGGGTGGGCCCATGTGTGCCTCTGCCCAGTCATGTGAAATCCATAAATTGGGGCCTAATTTATTTATTTCAATTGACTGATTTCCTGATATGACTGATTTCCTGATATGAACTGTAACTCAGTAAAATGGTTGAAATTGTTGCGTGTTGCGTTTATATTTTTGTTCAGTATATACAATCTGGTCCTGTTCTCCACAGACAGGACAGACCAGGCAGAGGACTATATAGATGTTAGGACAACAGGACCAGACCAGACAGAGGACTATATAGATGTTAGGACAACAGGACCAGACAGAGGACTATATAGATGTTAGGACAACAGGACCAGACAGAGGACTATATAGATGTTAGGACAACAGGACCAGACCAGACAGAGGACTATATAGATGTTAGGACAACAGGACCAGACAGAGGACTATATAGATGTTAGGACAACAGGATGAGACAGAGGACTATATAGATGTTAGGACAACAGGACCAGACAGAGGACTATATAGATGTTAGGACAACAGGACCAGACAGAGGACTATATAGATGTTAGGACAACAGGACCAGGCAGAGGACTATATAGATGTTAGGACAACAGGACCAGACCAGACAGAGGACTATATAGATGTTAGGACAACAGGACCAGACCAGGCAGAGGACTATATAGATGTTAGGACAACAGGACCAGACAGAGGACTATATAGATGTTTGGACAACAGGACCAGACCAGACAGAGGACTATATAGATGTTAGGACAACAGGACCAGGCAGAGGACTATATAGATGTTAGGACAACAGGACCAGACAGAGGACTATATAGATGTTAGGACAACAGGACCAGACCAGACAGAGGACTATATAGATGTTAGGACAACAGGACCAGACAGAGGACTATATAGATGTTAGGACAACAGGACCAGACAGAGGACTATATAGATGTTAGGACAACAGGACCAGGCAGAGGACTATATAGATGTTAGGACAACAGGACCAGGCAGAGGACTATATAGATGTTAGGACATCAGGACCAGACAGAGGACTATATAGATGTTAGGACAACAGGACCAGACAGAGGACTTTATAGATGTTAGGACAACAGGATGAGACAGAGGACTATATAGATGTTAGGACAACAGGACCAGACAGAGGACTATATAGATGTTAGGACAACAGGACCAGACAGAGGACTATATAGATGTTAGGACAACAGGACCAGGCAAAGGACTATATAGATGTTAGGACAACAGGACCAGACCAGACAGAGGACTATATAGATGTTAGGACAACAGGACCAGACCAGACAGAGGACTATATAGATGTTAGGACAACAGGACCAGACAGAGGACTATATAGATGTTAGGACAACAGGACCAGACAGAGGACTATATAGATGTTAGGACAACAGGACCAGGCAGAGGACTATATAGATGTTAGGACAACAGGACCAGGCAGAGGACTATATAGATGTTAGGACATCAGGACCAGACCAGACAGAGGACTATATAGATGTTAGGACATCAGGACCAGACAGAGGACTATATAGATGTTAGGACAACAGGACCAGACAGAGGACTATATAGATGTTAGGACAACAGGACCAGACAGAGGACTATATAGATGTTAGGACAACAGGACCAGACAGAGGACTATATAGATGTTAGGACAACAGGACCAGACAGAGGACTATATAGATGTTAGGACAACAGACAGAGGACTATATAGATGTTAGGACAACAGGACCAGACAGAGGACTATATAGATGTTAGGACAACAGGACCAGGCAGAGGACTATATAGATGTTAGGACAACAGGACCAGACCAGACAGAGGACTATATAGATGTTAGGACAACAGGACCAGACCAGGCAGAGGACTATATAGATGTTAGGACAACAGGACCAGACAGAGGACTATATAGATGTTAGGACAACAGGACCAGGCAGAGGACTATATAGATGTTAGGACAACAGGACCAGACAGAGGACTATATAGATGTTAGGACAACACTGTTGTTTTTATAGTTTTAGAGAGAGTCCAACCCTACTGACACACCCAGCTCTCACTGTGTGTCTCTGTGTGTTTAGATGAGTGGGGGGAAGAAGAGGAGTGGCTTCCAGATTACTAGTGTGACGTCAGACTACACGCAGAGCTCTGGGGAAGCCCCGCCCCCTGCCCAGGCCTCTAGCCAATCAAATCCCTCCCCTCCGTCCTCCAGCCAATCCACTGCTTCCTCCCAGCCTGGCCCCTCCCACCAGCAGGGAAGTTTCTCCCAGCCGACGACTCCCCTCTCTCTGAGGAAATCCAACTCCCAAGATGCTGTGGGGCAGGGCTCCAGGTTCCGAGTTGTCAGATTGGGCCAGGGCCACGGAGAACCCTATTTCCGGGGCCGATGGACCTGTACGGACTTCCTGGAACGAGAGGAAGGGGTGGGGCTTAGATGGGTGATGGACAGCATGAGACACGCCCACTCTCTGGAGTCGCTGGAAGGGATTGGTCTACAGAGGGCTGGGGGAGGGGCTGGAGGCGAGCTGCTTGGACACGTGCGCACCCTCAGGACGGGACACCTTGTTCACTCTCAGGGTACCTCCCACTTGCTGGCCCAGCCAATAGGGTCAGATGGGGAGGGGTTTGGAGGGCTGAAACCGCTCCTCCTCCACAGCGACCCGCCCTCCCCCACACACCTGGAAAGAGTCAACTTGCGATTGGTCGACCCCACGCCCCCCCTGCCCAGCCCCCGCCCACGGAACATCCCCCCCCCTCTACGCCTGGACGTGGACGCTACCGGGAGGGTGAGAACACACCACAGACAGACAGACAGACAGACAGACAGACAGACAGACAGACAGACAGACAGACAGACAGATGACAATACAAACACACAGACAATACACACAGACAGACAGACAGACAGACAATACACACACACATACAATACACACACACACACACAAACAGACAATACACACACACACACACACACAGCCAATACAGACAGACAGACAGACAGACAGACAGACAGACAGACAATACACACACACACACACACACACACACACACACACACACAGACAACACACACACACACAGACAATACACACTTTCCTACATTCCCAAGCAAAGGTTTGCTGATAGCGTGTGTAAGAAAGTCTCTCCCCCTGTCTCCCTCTCTCTCTGTTCGTCTTCACCCTTCTCTGTCTCTCTGTCCGTCTCCCTCCCCCCTCTCTGTCCGTCTCCCTCTCCCCTCTCTGTCCGTCTCCCTCCCCGTCTCTGTCCGTCTCCCTCCCCCCTTTCTGTCCGTCTCCCTCCCCCCTCTCTGTCCGTCTCCCTCCCTCCCCCCTCTCTGTCCGTCTCCCCGTCTCTCTGTCCGTCTCCCTCCCTCCCCCCTCTCTGTCCGTCTCCCCCTGTCTCTCTGTCCGTCTCCCTCCCTCCCCCTCTCTGTCCGTCTCCCCCCCTCTCTGTGTCTCTGTCTGTCTCCCCCCTTTCTCTCGCTGCCTTCTCGCTCCCCCCTCTCTCTCTCACTGCCCTCTGTCTCTTCCCCTATCTTTGTCTCTCTTTCCCCTCGTTCTGTCTCTCTCTCTCTGGCCTCTCTCCCACCACTCTTTCTCTCTCTCCCCTCTGTTTCACTCTCCTCCCGCTGTCCTTCTCCCCCTCTGCATCTCAATTTTCAATTAAATTTAAATTCAATAGACTTTATTGACATGGAAAGTTAAATGACTTATATTGTCAAAGTATACGTATAACAAAAATGTTGTGACCAACAGCAATAATAATAATAGTAGTGGACATGGGATTAACATCAACTACAACAACAATATTAATGAGAATAACAATACATTAAAGCAACAGTAGTAGACCAGTGTCAACATGACTGAGAAAGACACATGACCTGGTATGAAAGACACAACAAAACAAGATGGGAAATATTATCCACATTACATTTCCCTTTTCACTGGTTGTCCCTCAGGTTGAGACAGGAGGACATATCTGGCTGTCCCTCAGGTTGAGACAGGAGGACATATCTGGTTGTCCCTCAGGTTGAGACAGGAGGACATATCTGGTTGTCCCTCAGGTTGAGACAGGAGGACATATCTGGCTGTCCCTCAGGTTGTAGCAGGAGGACATATTTGGCTGTCCCTCAGGTTGTGGCAGGAGGACACATATCTGGCTGTCCCTCAGGTTGTGGCAGGAGGACACATATCTGGTTGTCCCTCAGGTTGTGGCAGGAGGACATATCTGGCTGTCCCTCAGGTTGTGGCAGGAGGACATATCTGGCTGTCCCTCAGGTTGTAGCAGGAGGACACATATCTGGCTGTCCCTCAGGTTGTGGCAGGAGGACACATATCTGGTTGTCCCTCAGGTTGTGGCAGGAGGACATATCTGGCTGTCCCTCAGGTTGTGGCAGGAGGACACATATCTGGTTGTCCCTCAGGTTGTGGCAGGAGGACATATCTGGCTGTCCCTCAGGTTGTGGCAGGAGGACATATCTGGCTGTCCCTCAGGTTGTAGCAGGAGGACATATTTGGCTGTCCCTCAGGTTGTGGCAGGAGGACACATATCTGGTTGTCCCTCAGGTTGTGGCAGGAGGATATATCTGGCTGTCCCTCAGGTTGTGGCAGGAGGACACATATCTGGCTGTCCATCAGGTTGAGACAGGAGGACATTTCTGGCTGTCCCTCAGGTTGTGGCAGGAGGACATATCTGGCTGTCCCTCAGGTTGTAGCAGGAGGACACATATCTGGCTGTCCCTCAGGTTGTGGCAGGAGGACACATATCTGGTTGTCCCTCAGGTTGTGGCAGGAGGACATATCTGGCTGTCCCTCAGGTTGTGGCAGGAGGACACATCTGGCTGTCCCTCAGGTTGTAGCAGGAGGACACATATCTGGCTGTCCCTCAGGTTGAGACAGGAGGACACATCTGGCTGTCCCTCAGGTTGTAGCAGGAGGACACATATCTGGCTGTCCCTCAGGTTGAGACAGGAGGACATTTCTGGCTGTCCCTCAGGTTGTGGCAGGAGGACATATCTGGCTGTCCCTCAGGTTGTAGCAGGAGGACACATATCTGGCTGTCCCTCAGGTTGAGACAGGAGGACATTTCTGGCTGTCCCTCAGGTTGTGGCAGGAGGACATATCTGGCTGTCCCTCAGGTTGTGGCAGGAGGACACATATCTGGTTGTCCCTCAGGTTGTGGCAGGAGGACATATCTGGCTGTCCCTCAGGTTATAGCAGGAGGACACATATCTGGCTGTCCCTCAGGTTGAGACAGGAGGACATTTCTGGCTGTCCCTCAGGTTGTGGCAGGAGGACATATCTGGCTGTCCCTCAGGTTGTGGCAGGAGGACACATATCTGGTTGTCCCTCAGGTTGTGGCAGGAGGACATATCTGGCTGTCCCTCAGGTTGTGGCAGGAGGACACATCTGGCTGTCCCTCAGGTTGTAGCAGGAGGACACATCTGGCTGTCCCTCAGGTTGTAGCAGGAGGACACATATCTGGCTGTCCCTCAGGTTGAGACAGGAGGACACATCTGGCTGTCCCTCAGGTTGTAGCAGGAGGACACATATCTGGCTGTCCCTCAGGTTGAGACAGGAGGACATTTCTGGCTGTCCCTCAGGTTGTGGCAGGAGGACATATCTGGCTGTCCCTCAGGTTGTAGCAGGAGGACAAACTGCACATTCTGGCTTATCACCCAATGAATATGTCCTTATCATCTTTCATAGTTTCAAATTCTTTGTACTGAATAATAATTTGGGGAAAGAAAGATTCTCTTAGGTCTGAGTTTTTGTCACAGTTTAATAGGAAATGCAGCTCTGTCTCTACCTCTCCCCTGGAGCAGAGTGAGCACAGCCTGTCCTCTGGACAGCCAGACTGTCCTCTCTGGACAGCCAGACTGTCCTCTCTGGGCAGCCAGACTGTCCTCTCTGGGCAGCCAGCCTGTCCTCTCTGGGCAGCCAGCCTGTCCTCTCTGGGCAGCCAGCCTGTCCTCTCTGGGCAGCCAGACTGTCCTCTCTGGGCAGCCAGACTGTCCTCTCTGGTCAGCCAGCCTGTCCTCTCTGGGCAGCCAGCCTGTCCTCTCTGGGCAGCCAGCCTGTCCTCTCTGGGCAGCCAGACTGTCCTCTCTGGTCAGCCAGGTTGGTCTGTGACGACCGGTCTCTATAGCCAGACTGTCCTCTCTGGGCAGCCAGGTTGGTCTGTGACGACCGGTCTCTACAGCCAGACTGTCCTCTCTGGTCAGCCAGGTTGGTCTGTGACGACCGGTCTCTACAGCCAGACTGTCCTCTCTGGGCAGCCAGGTTTGTCTGTGTTGACCGGTCTCTATAGCCAGACTGTCCTCTCTGGTCAACCAGGATGGTGTGTGTTGACCTGTCTCTATAGCCAGATTGTCCTCTCTGGGCAGCCAGACTGTCCTCTCTGGGCAGCCAGACTGTCCTCTCTGGTCAGCCAGCCTGTCCTCTCTGGGCAGCCAGCCTGTCCTCTCTGGGCAGCCAGCCTGTCCTCTCTGGGCAGCCAGCCTGTCCTCTCTGGTCAGCCAGGTTGGTCTGTGACGACCGGTCTCTATAGCCAGACTGTCCTCTCTGGGCAGCCAGGTTGGTCTGTGACGACCGGTCTCTACAGCCAGACTGTCCTCTCTGGTCAGTCAGGTTGGTCTGTGACGACCGGTCTCTACAGCCAGACTGTCCTCTCTGGGCAGCCAGGTTTGTCTGTGTTGACCGGTCTCTATAGCCAGACTGTCCTCTCTGGTCAGCCAGGATGGTGTGTGTTGACCTGTCTCTATAGCCAGACTGTCCTCTCTGGTCAGCCAGCCTGTCCTCTCTGGTCAGCCAGGTTGGTCTGTGACGACCGGTCTCTATAGCCAGACTGTCCTCTCTGGTCAGCCAGGATGGTCTGTGTTGACTGGTCTCTATAGCCAGACTGTCCTCTCTGGTCAGCCAGGATGGTCTGTGTTGACTGGTCTCTACAGCCAGACTGTCCTCTCTGGGCAGCCAGGTTGGTCTGTGACGACCGGTCTCTATAGCCAGAATGTCCTCTCTGGGCAGCCAGGTTTGTCTGTGACGACTGGTCTCTATAGCCAGACTGTCCTCTCTGGGCAGCCAGACTGTCCTCTCTGGGCAGCCATGTTTGTCTGTGACGACTGGTCTCTATAGCCAGAGTCTCTTGAGTCTCTGCCCTGTCCTGAGTCCCTGCCCTGTCCTGAGTCCCTGCCCTGTCCTTAGTCCCTGCCCTGTCCTGAGTCTCTGCCCTGTCCTGAGGCCCTGTCCTGAGTCCCTGCCCTGTCCTGAGTCCCTGCCCTGTCCCGAGTCCCTGCCCTGTCCCGAGTCCCTGCCCTGTCCCGAGTCCCAGCCCTGTCCCGAGTCCCTGCCCTGTCTGATTCCTGTTAGTTTAGTGGATGGTAGGATAATCTCCCTATAACCTAGTGGACAGCCAGTGGAAACATCACCTCTGCACCATGTTTCCTGTAGTACTACAATATCAACATCATCCATTTCTTTCAGGAAGTCTGGGTTTCTGCTCTTTAGCCCAAAAACAGAGGACTTAAAATCTTGTAAATTCCAACATGCAACGTAAAAAGATTTCATAACTGTTTTTTCTCCGTCTCTCCCTTCTGTTGGTCTCTCTCTCCCCCTCTCTCTGTCGGTTTCTCTCTCTGACGGTTTCTCTCTCTGATGGGGTCTCTCTCTCCCCCTCTCTCTGTCGGTTTCTCTCTCTCCCCCTCTCTCTGTCGGTTTCTCTCTCTGACGGTTTCTCTCTCTCTCCCTCCCTCTCTGTCGGTCTCTCTCTCTGATGGGGTCTGTCTCTCCCCCTCTCTATGTCGGGGCCTCTCTCTCCCCCTCTCTGTCGGGGTCTCTCTCTCTCTCCCTCCCTCTCTCTGTTGGTCTCTCTCTCCCCCTCTCTATGTCGGGGTCTCTCTCTCCCCCTCTCTCTCTCTCTGTCGGTCTCTCTCTCCCTCCCTCCCTCTCTCTCTCTGTCGGGGTCTCTCTCTCCCTCCCTCTCTCTCTCTGTCGGGGTCTCTCTCTCCCTCCCTCTCTCTCTCTGTCAGGGTCTCTCTCTTCCCCTCTCTCTCTCTCTCTGTCGGTCTCTCTCTCCCCCTCTCTCTCTCTGTCGGTCTCTCTCTCCCCCTCTCTCTCTCTGTCGGTCTCTCTCTCCCCCTCTCTCTCTGTCGGTCTCTCTCTCCCCCTCTCTCTGTCTCTGTCGGTCTCTCTCCCCCCCCCTCTCTCTCCCCATATCCACTCTCTCTCTAGTCTCTGTTGAGAGTGTCTCATTCCCAGCCCAGCTCCCCCCTACAGGGTAGAGATGGTATGTTCCTACCCAGTCTGACTCCCATCCAGACTTCTTCGGCCTGGTCCATGTTCGGCTCCGAGGAGGCTGTCCATCTGCCGGGGGACGACAGGTATGGTCTGTGTGTGGGTCTGTGTGTGGGTCTGTGTGCGGGTCTGTGTGCGGGTCTGTGTGCGGGGCTGTGTGCGGGTCTGTGTGTGTGGGTCTGTGGGGTGGGTCTGTGTGTGTGGGTCTGTGTGTGTGGGTCTGTGGGGTTGGTCTGTGTGTGTGGGTCTGTGTGCGGGTCTGTGTGCGGGTCTGTGTGCGGGTCTGTGTGTGCGGGTCTGTGTGTGCGGGTCTGTGTGTGTGGGTCTGTGTGTGTGTGGGTCTGTGTGCGTGTGGGTCTGTGTGCGGGTCTGTGTGCGGATCTGTGTGTGCGGGTCTGTGTGTGTGGGTCTGTGTGTGTGGGTCTGTGGGGTGGGGGATGGGGGCAGGTTTAGTAGCAGCAGAGTACCAAATAGCCCCCAGTGTGATAGAGAGGCCAGAGTAGTGTGTGTGTATATGGATGGACCTCAGGTTGGACTTGTGAAAGTATCACTCTCCTGTCAGTCATGCTGGCTCAATGACAGGCTCCACACCTTCCCAGTTTCTCTGCTCAGAATAGAGAAGTAAGGCAACTAGTGCCTGCACTTCACAGTACAGTGAGCACAATCACAGATATGGCCTAAATACTGCAACCATACCACACACACACACATCTCTCCATTCTGGTTGTTTTCAATCCGACTTGGCATTTTATTAGCAGCAGCTACTCTTCCTGGGGTCCACATGAAGCATGACGTAATACAGAACATTCCTGGGGTCCACATGAAGCATGACGTAATACAGAACATTCCTTTGACAAGAACGGTTCAAAGACAAAACTACAAACATTTTAAAATAAGGACAATATAACTAGAAGGTTCTGTACTGACTAAATACTGAGAAAAAACCCCATAGAGAGACCTAATATTCTAGACTATGTTTATCGCGTACTAATTAATATTCTAGTACTACGTTTATCGCGTACTAATTAATATTCTAGTACTACGTTTATTGTGTACTAATTAATAGTCTGAGAAGTAGTTGGTGAAACAAGCGAGGCAGTCATTTGAGAAACCAAGTCTGCCGATAAGAATGACAGAGTCATACCACTCAGGAAGGAGATGCGTTCCGATTGTCTAGCTCGACTGATTTGTACGTTCATCAGTATAAACACCATGGGACCATGCAGCCGTCATACCGCTCAGGAAGGAGACGCGTTCTGTCTCCTAGAGATGAACGTACTTTGGTACGAAAAGTGCAAAATCAATCCCAGAATAACAGCAAAGGACCTTGTGAAGATGCTGGAGGAAACAGATACAAAAGTATCTATATCCACAGTAAAACGAGTCCTATATCGCCATAACCTGAAAGGCCGCTCAGCAAGGAAGAAGCCACTGCTCCAAAACCGCCACAAAAAAGCCAGACTACGGTTTGCAACTGCACATGGGGACAAAGATCGTACTTTTTGGAGAAATGTCCTCTGGTCTGATGAAACAAAAATAGAACTTTTTGGCCATAATGACCATCGTTATGTTTGGAGGAAAAAGGGGGAGGCTTGCAAGCCGAAGAACACCATCCCAACCGTGAAGCATGGGGGTGGCAGAATCATGTTGTGGGGGTGCTTTGCTGCAGGAGGGACTGGTACACTTCACAAAATAGATGGCATCAGGAAGAAGGAAAATTATGTGGATATAATGAAGCTACATCTCAAGACATCAGTCAGGAAGTTAAAGCTTGGTCGCAAATGGGTCTTCCAAATGGACACGCATACTTCCAAAGTTGTGGTAAAATGGCTTAAGGACAACAAAGTCAAGGTATTGGAGTGGCCATCACAAAGCCATGACCACAATCCTATAGAACATTTGTGGGCAGAACTGAAAAAGTGTGTGCGAGCAAGGAGGCCTACAAACCTGACTCAGTTACACCAGCTCTGTCAGGAAGAATGGGCCAAAATTCACCCAACTTATTGTGGGACGCTTGTGGAAGGCTACCTGAAACGTTTGACCCAAGTTAAACAATTTAAAGGCAATGATACCAAATACTAATTGAGTGTATCTAAACTTCTGACCCACTGGGAATGTGATGAAATAAATAAAAACTGAAATAAATAATTCTCTCTACTGTTATTCTGACATTTCACGTTCTTAAAATAAAGTGGTGATCCTAACTGACCTAAAACAGGGAATTTGTACTAGAATTAATAGGATTAAATTTCACGAATTGTGAAAAAGTGAGTTTAAATGTATTTGGCTAAAGTGTATGTAAACTTCCGACTTCAACTGTAGGTCTCTAACAGTTTTGGTTTAGAGTGTCTCCCTCATCAAATTGGCCGCGGCAGCTTTCCAGTCTTTAGGGATCTCAGACGATATGAAAGAGAGGTTGAACAGGCTAGTAATAGGGGTTGCAAAAATTGTGGCGGATAATTTTAGAAAGAGAAGGTCCAGATTGCCTAGCCCAGCTGATTTGTAGGGGTCCAGATTTTGCAGCTCTTTCAGAACATCAGCTATCTGGATTTGGGAGGAGAAATGGGGGAGGCTTGGGTGAGTTGCTGAGGAAGGTGCCGGGCAGTTGACCGGGGTTGGGGTAGCCAGGTGGAAAGCATGGCCAGCCGTAGAGAAATGCTTTTTGAAATTCTCAATTATAGTGGATTTATCAGTGGTGACAGTGTTTCCTAGCCTCAGTGCAGTGGGCAGCTGGGAGGAGGTGCTCTTATTCTCCATGGACTTTACAGTGTCGGCCAGGAATGGCCAATAGTTTCTATCCCCAGACCATCAGGCTGCTGAATAGACACCACTAGTCAGCTGTTTCTACCATCATGCTGCTGAATAGACACCACTAGTCAGCTGTTTCTACCATCAGGCTGCTGAATAGACACCACTAGTCAGCTGTTTCTACCATTAGACCATCAGGCTGCTGAATAGACACCACTAGTCAGCTGTTTCTACCATCAGGCTGCTGAATAGACACCACTAGTCAGCTGTTTCTACCATCAGGCTGCTGAATAGACACCACTACTCAGCTGTTTCTACCATCAGGCTGCTGAATAGACACCTCTAGTCAGCTGTTTCTACCATCAGGCTGCTGAATAGACACCACTACTCAGCTGTTTCTACCCCCAGACCATCAGGCTGTTGAATAGACACCACTAGTCAGCTGTTTCTACCATCAGGCTGCTGAATAGACACCACTACTCAGCTGTTTCTACCCCCAGACCATCAGGCTGTTGAATAGACACCACTAGTCAGCTGTTTCTATCATCAGGCTGCTGAATAGACACCACTAGTCAGCTGTTTCTACCATCAGACCATCAGGCTGCTGAATAGACACCACTAGTCAGCTGTTTCTACCATCAGACCATCAGGCTGTTGAATAGACACCACTAGTCAGCTGTTTCTACCCCCAGACCATCAGGCTGCTGAATAGACACCACTAGTCAGCTGTTTCTACCATCAGGCTGCTGAATAGACACCACTAGTCAGCTGTTTCTACCATCAGACCATCAGGCTGCTGAATAGACACCACTAGTCAGCTGTTTCTACCATCAGGCTGCTGAATAGACACCACTAGTCAGCTGTTTCTACCCCCAGACCATCAGGCTGCTGAATAGACACCATTTTCTCTAGTGAAATCAAATCGTCTTGCATGCTGGAGCTCAGAGCCTCTGATTTCCACTGTGCCCTGCGGTCACACCTTCAAGCCTGTGTGACTATTTAACACAGATGTGTCGATGGAGCGTGAAATTGTCATGCTGACTGCTAGGAATGTCCACCAGAGAATATAATTTAAATTTCTCTACCATAAGCCGCCTCCAACGTAATTTTTGAGAATTTCGTAGTTCGTCCAACCGGCCTCACAACCCCAGACTACGTGTAACCACCCAGCCCAGAACCTCCACATCCGGCTTCTTCACCTGTGGTGTCGTCTGAGACCAGCCACCCGGACATCTGATGAAACTGTGGATTTACACAACCGAAGAATTTATGCACAATCTGTCAGATACCGTCTCAGGGAAGCTCATCTGCGTGCTCCTCATCCTCACCAGAGTTTTGACCTGACTGCAGTTCGGCGTCGTAACCGTCTTCAGTGGACAAATACTCACCTTCGATTGCCACTGGCACGCTGGAGAAGTGTGCTCTTCACGGATAAATCCTGATTTCAACAGTATGGCAGACGAGCGTGTGTGGTGTTGTGTGGGCGAGCGTTTTGCTGATGTCAACTTTGTGAACAGAGTGTCCCATGGTGGAGGTAGGGTTATGGTATGGGCCCCATGGTGGAGGTAGGGTTATGGTATGGGCCCCATGGTGGAGGTAGGGTTATGGTATGGGCCCCATGGTGGAGGTAGGGTTATGGTATGGGCCCCATGGTGGAGGTAGGGTTATGGTATGGGCCCCATGGTGGAGGTGGGGTTATGGTATGGGGCAGGCATAAGCTACAGACAGTGAAAACAATTGAATTTTATTGATGGCAATTTGAATGCACAGAGATACAGGGACAAGATCCTGAGACCCATTGTCCTGCCATTGATCCACCGCCGTCACCTCATGTTTCAGCATGATAATGCACGGCCCCATGTCGCAAGGACCTGCACACAATTCCTGGAAGCTGAAAATGTCCCAGTTCTTCCATGGCCTGCATACTCACCAAACATGTCACCCATTGAGCATGTTTGGGATGCTCTGGATCGAGGTGTATGACAGCATGTTCCAGTTCAATATCCAGCAACTTCACACAGCCATTGAAGAGGACTGGGGCAACATTCCACAGGCCACAATCAACAGCCTGATCAACTCTATGTGAAGGAGATGTGTCGCGCTGCATGAGGCAAATGGTGGTCATACCAGATACTGACTGGTTTTCTGATCCATGCCCCTACCTTTTTTATTAGGTATCTGTGACCAACAGATGCATATCTGTATTCTCAGTCATGTGTAATCCATAGATTAGGGCCTAATGAATTTATTTCAATTTACTGATTTTCTTATATGAACTGTAACTCAATAAAATCTTAGAAATAGTTGCATGTTGCGTTTTTATATTTTTTGTTCAGTGTAGGTCCTTCTTTGCAGCACTTGACCATATGACTGGACAGTAATCAAGATGAGATCCAACTAGAGCCTGCAGGACTTGCTTTGTGGACTGTGGTGTCATCTCTCAGACAGACCACTCCCCAGCTTTACAACCATTGAATCTATATGTTTTGACCATGACAAGTTTACAATCCTAGGTAACGCCAAGTAATTTAGCATTATTGTGGCTGATGTGGGGGAGGGGTGGTGAGGAAGTGAGTGAATGAGCTAGAGGCCTAAGACTGTTTAATCTGCTTAGGCAGATCAGGCTGGCTCCTCCCCTAAGTGTGCACTCTTTCCTCTCTATTTAAAGTATAGTCCAATGTCCCCTTCTCTCTCTCTCTCTCTCTCTCTCTCTCTCTCTCTCTCTCTCTCTCTGTCACACTCTTTCTGTCTCCTCTCTCTCATTCATCTCTCTCTCTCTCTCTCTCTCTCTCTCTCTCTCTCTCTCTCTCTCGGCATCTCTCTCTCTCTCTCTCTCTCTCTCTCGGCATATCTCTCTCTCTCTCTCTCTCTCTCTCTCTCTCTAAAAGGTTGTTTGTGTTGTCAATATCAGCCCTGTGTCTCTGGATGAGGTTCAGAGGTTGAACAGTCAGTGGATGCTTGTGTGTGTGTGTGTGTGTGTGTGTGTGTGTGTGTGTGTGTGTGTGTGTGTGTGTGTGTGTGTGTGTGTGTGTGTGTGTGTGTGTGTGTGTGTGTGTGTGTGTGTGTGTGTGTGTGTTTTCACCACAGGAGAGATTCTGGCTGGGATGCATCTAATCCTCCACTCAGTGTTTATACGATACAGCCGCGAGGGGAGGGGGGGTAAACACAGACGGGCCAGAGTATGTTGATCCTGGAAAGGTAATCAACATACTCAGTGCGAGTGGGCGGCTGAGAACGACACGTGTTGTCATTGGATGAAGCACTGAGGGGGTGGGGTTTAGAAGGAGTTTGCACCTGTGTGAACCAATGAGAGTGCAGGACAGTGTGGTGTGTGGGAGAGGCAGAATGGTACCTCATGTGAGCACACTCCCCTCGCCTTGACAGGAGATTCCGCCCTGCAGGAAAAGTGGAATGAGGATTAGCCAATGAGACGTGTGGATAGAATCAGGACATAATCTAAATCCACAGACAAAGCCTTCTCTCATCTGGGATCAACTGGCTGGCTGGGGTTAGGGTAGCTGGCTGGGGCTCATCTGGGATCAACTAGCTGGCTGGGGCTGGGTTAGAGTTGGGGCTCATCTGGCTCTGTGGGGTTAGGGGTTAGGGTAGCTGGCTGGGGTAGAGTTGGGTCTCTGGCTCTGTGGGGTTAGGGTAGATGGCTGGGGTAGAGTTGGGTCTCTGGCTCTGTGGGGTTAGGGGTAGATGGCTGGGGTAGAGTTGGGTCTCTGGCTCTGTGGGGTTAGGGGTAGATGGCTGGGGTAGAGTTGGGTCTCTGGCTCTGTGGGGTTAGGGGTTAGGGTAGCTGGTTGGGGCTCATCTGGCTCTGTGGGGTTAGGGTAGCTGGCTGGGGTAGAGTTGGGTCTCTGGCTCTGTGGGGTTAGGGGTTAGGGTAGCTGGCTGGGGTAGAGATGGAGCTCATCTGGCTCTGTGGGGTTAGGGGTTAGGGTAGCTGGCTGGGGCTCATCTGGCTCTGTGGGGTTAGGGTAGCTGGCTGGGTAGAGTTGGGTCTCATCTGGCTCTGTGGGGTTAGGGGTTAGGGTAGCTGGCTGGGGTAGAGTTGGAGCTCATCTGGCTCTGTGGGGTTAGGGTAGCTGGCTGGGGCTCATCTGGCTCTGTGGGGTTAGGGGTAGCTGGCTGGGGCTCATCTGGCTCTGTGGGGTTAGGGGTTAGGGTAGCTGGCTGGGGCTCATCTGGCTCTGTGGGGTTAGGGTAGCTGGCTGCATGCTGGGTGATCTGAAAATACCAAGGCTGTGGCAGTCACGAAATTTCGTCAGCCACGAACATAATCACATTTAGCATCTCCTGGCTTCCACAGATAGCCTACACCATCACAATAAATCCATGTAATATAGTCTACCTACACCATCACAATAAATCCATGTAATATAGTCTACCTACACCATCACAATAAATCCATGTAATATAGTCTACCTACACCATCACAATAAATCCATGTAATATAGCCTACACCATCACAATAAATCCATGTAATGTAGCCTACACCATCACAATAAATCCATGTAATATAGTCTACCTACACCGTCACAATAAATCCATGTAATATAGCCTACACCTTCACAATAAATCCATGTAATATAGTCTACCTACACCATCACAATAAATCCATGTAATATAGTCTACCTACAACATCACAATAAATCCATGTAATATAGTCTACACCATCACAATAAATCCATGTAATGTAGCCTACACCGTCACAATAAATCCATGTAATATAGCCTACAC
This sequence comes from Salmo trutta, assembly GCF_901001165.1. Lineage (NCBI taxonomy): Eukaryota > Metazoa > Chordata > Actinopteri > Salmoniformes > Salmonidae > Salmo > Salmo trutta. The sequence continues at coordinate 227,156 of NC_042964.1, read as the reverse complement.
CTTCACAATAAATCCATGTAATATAGTCTACCTACACCATCACAATAAATCCATGTAATATAGTCTACCTACACCATCACAATAAATCCATGTAATATAGTCTACACCATCACAATACATCCATGTAATATAGTCTACACCATCACAATACATCCATGTAATATAGTCTACACCATCACAATAAATCCATGTAATATAGTCTACCTACACCATCACAATAAATCCATGTAATATAGTCTACACCATCACAATAAATCCATGTAATATAGTCTACACCATCACAATACATCCATGTAATATAGTCTACACCATCACAATAAATCCATGATTTATTTTAGACAGGTCTAAAGAAACATGACATGAAGAAAATGTAGTCTATTTCAGAAGAACAGAATAGCATACTCTGAGTTGTCCTGATGTTAGGTCCTGATGTGGCTGTGCCATATGGCTGTGAGGCGACACTAGTTCATTTAGCAGGTCCTGATGTGGCTGTGAGGCGACACTAGTTCATTTAGCAGGTCCTGATGTGGCTGTGCCATCTGACTGTGGGCTACACTAGTTCATTTAGCAGGTCCTGATGTGGCTGTGGGCTACACTAGTTCATTTAGCAGGTCCTGATGTGGCTGTGGACTACACTAGTTCATTTAGCAGGTCCTGATGTGGCTGTGGGGCGACACTAGTTCATTTAGCAGGTCCTGATATGGCTGTGGGCGACACTAGTTCATTTAGCAGGTCCTGATGTGGCTGTGGGCGACACTAGTTCATTTAGCAGGTCGTGATGTGGCTGTGGGCTACACTAGTTCATTTAGCAGGTCCTGATGTGGCTGTGCCATATGGCTGTGGGCTACACTAGTTCATTTAGCAGGTCCTGATCTGGCTGTGCCATATGGCTGTGGACTACACTAGTTCATTTAGCAGGTCCTGATGTGGCTGTGGGCGACACTAGTTCATTTAGCAGGTCCTGATGTGGCTGTGCCATATGGCTGTGGGCTACACTAGTTCATTTAGCAGGTCCTGATGTGGCTGTGGGCTACACTAGTTCATTTAGCAGGTCCTGATGTGGCTGTGGGCTACACTAGTTCATTTAGCAGGTCCTGATGTGGCTGTGGGCGACACTAGTTCATTTAGCAGGTCCTGATGTGGCTGTGGGCTACACTAGTTCATTTAGCAGGTCCTGATGTGGCTGTGGGCTACACTAGTTTATTTAGCAGGTCCTGATGTGGCTGTGGACTACACTAGTTCATTTAGCAGGTCCTGATGTGGCTGTGGGCTACACTAGTTAATTTAGCAGGTCCTGATGTGGCTGTGGGGCGACACTAGTTCATTTAGCAGGTCCTGATGTGGCTGTGCCATATGGCTGTGGGCTAGATTTGCTAAGAATTCCGTGGTATTATTTTATAGTATGACGAATACAATTGAACAAAGCTGAATAAAATAGAAAGGATATTTTCTCCAAATGATTTGAGGGAGAGCGCACATGCGGCTATTCTGTGTTGAGCGGTTAACAAAGAAACAGGTCCTCCTAGATGCTTAATTTAGAGTTATTCATGTAACTTTAGTCGTTCTACAGACGTGGGTTATGTTTAGATGTTTAATACATTGTAAGGTTATATGATGAGGCTCTAATGGTTGCTTGAAAGGCAAGAGCTCTGCTTTGTTTTTTGTGCAGGCTGCACACACTTCATCAGTCACTCATTCACAATTTGACCAGCACTTGATAATGCCTAGAATTTCACGGCGGCATCCCCTTTGTGTGGCCGCAATGCACCCTATAAAAATCCATGCCTTTTGCGGCCAGAGTTGGCCGCCCGGCTAAACTGAGCAATCTGGGGAGAAGTGCCTTGGTCAGGGAGGTGACCAAGAACCCAATGGTCACACTGACAGAGCTCCAGAGTTCCTCTGTGGAGATTGGAGAACCTTCCAGAAGGACAACCATCTCTGCAGCACTCCACCAATCAGGCCTTTATGGTAGAGTGGCCAGATGGAAGCCACTCCTCAGTAAAAGGCACATGACAGCTCGCTTGGAGTTTGCCAAAAGGCACCTAATGACTCTTAGACCATTAGAAACAAGATTCTCTAGTCTGATGAAAACCAGATTGAACTCTTTGGCCTGAATGTAAATGTGATATTTCAGTTTATTTTTTATAAATTAGAAAACATTTCTAAAAACCTGGTTTTGCTTTGTCATTATGGGGTATTGTGTGTAGATTGATGAGGGGGGAAAAAACTATTTAATACATTACAGCCATATTTTAAAATGTAACAAAATGTGGAAAAAGTCAAGAGGTCTGAATACTTTCCTAATAAACCTTCGGAAAGTATTCAGACCCTTTAGTTTTTACACATTCTGTTACATATGGATGTTTTTTAAATTTTTTAACCAGGATTGTTACCTCTAACCAAGGATTGTTACCTCTAACCAGGATTGTTACCTCTAACCAAGGATTGTTACCTCTAACCAGGATTGTTACCTTTAACCAGGATTGTTACCTCTAACCAGGATTGTTACCTCTAACCAGGATTGTTACCTTTAACCAGGATTGTTACCTCTAACCAGGATTGTTACCTCTAACCAGGATTGTTACCTCTAACCAAGGATTGTTACCTCTAACCAGGATTGTTACCTCTAACCAGGATTGTTACCTCTAACCAAGGATTGTTACCTCTAACCAAGGATTGTTACCTCTAACCAGGATTGTTACCTCTAACCAAGGATTGTTACCTCTAACCAGGATTGTTACCTCTAACCAGGATTGTTACCTCTAACCAGGATTGTTACCTCTAACCAGGATTGTTACCTCTAACCAAGGATTGTTACCTCTAACCAGGATTGTTACCTCTAACCAGGATTGTTACCTCTAACCAGGATTGTTACCTCTAACCAGGATTGTTACCTCTAACCAGGATTGTTACCTCTAACCAGGATTGTTACCTCTAACCAAGGATTGTTACCTCTAACCAGGATTGTTACCTCTAACCAGGATTGTTACCTCTAACCAGGATTGTTACCTCTAACCAGGATTGCCATTACAAAAATTACAATTATTATTTTAGCAAACAATTATTGTGATTCATCCTGTATTGTTCCTAACATTATTACCCGCAGAGCAACATATGTGGGATACTCATACTCACTCAACCTCTTTCCCCCACAAACAACCATAAACTCAGATGTTCAACAGTTGTCCCATCCAGAGCCCAACTTGATGTACGAATACATATACAGTTACAGCTGTTTGAGAAGGCATGAAATTTAGCAGAAACTGGCAGAAATGGGAAGATTTGAGTAACCAATGTCAAGTCCTAGCTGATGGAGATCAGATACACCCCTTACCCTGAAACACATGCTGGTCCCCGTTGTGACCATTTTCCCCAAGCATCTCTGAGCAGTCTGACCTTTTGATTATTTTGTGCCACAATAGGCTATAATTGATTTTGGCCCAATAGTCCTGGCATTTTGATAGTGTTATATTGCCTAAAAACCTCAAATTAATTCAAAGCCACTGGGCCTAATAAGACATTTTTTCATTTAAGTTGTATTTCATTCTAAGTAACAATTTATTGAGTATAATGATTTAATACAACTAAATGTTAGGTGCTGAGCGCTTTATGTTCCTGCCAGCCTAGTGCGTCGCACTCTCAAATGCTCCACAATGTATTTGTTTGTAGGCTATAGCCTTGAAATCACTGAGATAATAGGCTAATACTATAGCCTAAATTATACATGTTTGTTCCTTAGGCTCCCTGTCTGGCTCCTGACTAATGTAGAGTGTTTATATGCTGTTTGGTATGACATGTAGCCTATTTCAAATGATGAGTGCTTCTTACAGTCACCTTTTTTATATTTATGAATATACTTTTCATTCAAATCATGTGGTTTGGTTTCAATACTTCTAAATCAAATGGTAGGTCCAGGTAGTCACAAAAATAGATGGGTGTTGTTTTAATGAATGTGTTTTTTTTTTTGTGAGCGAGGAGCGGTTTGGTTTTTAGTGGAGCGGCTGAGTGGGATTTCCGACCACTCAACTCCATGCTCACATACTCTGATGTGAACTGTGTGCCACCACATTACACTGAATCTAGACACACACACACTATTCAAAATGTTTATTTTCTCGTCTTTGCAGTGGGTCGAGTAGCAGCATGATCGCAATCGACAACAAGATCGAGCAAGCCATGGTAGGTCTCTGTTGTGTTTTTCAAAAAAGAAGCCTGAAACCTTGAATAAAGACTGTTGACATCTAGTGGAAGCCATAGGAATTGCAATCTGGGAGACGGATGTACATAGAAATAGGTTTCCATAATAAGAGCCTGGGAGCTCAAAAAAAGAAATAATTCTGGTCAGATTTTCTTTGGATTTTCGCCTGCCATATCAATTCTGTTATAGTCTCAGACATTATTTTAACAGTTTTAGAAAGGTCAAAGTGTTTTCTATCCAATGCTACCAATTATATGCATATCCTGGCTTCTGGGCCTGAGTAACAGGCAGTTTACTTTGGGCACGTCAGTCAGGCGGAAATTCAGGAAACTAGACCCTATCCCAGAGAGGTTAACCTTATTCTGACTTCATGTATTGTGATATAAATCACATTTTATTTGTCACATACATGTGTTTAGCAGATGTTATTGCTGGTGTAGCGAAATGCTTGTGTTTCTAGCTCCAACAGTGCAGTAATATTTAAATAGTCATATCTAACAATTTCACAACAAACACACATCTAAAGGAATGGAATTAAGAATATATAAATATTTGGTCGAGCAATGTCAGAACGGCATAGACATATACAGGTATGTTGGGTAATAACCTTATTCTGATATCATGTATTGTGATATACAGGTCTCTGTTGGGTAATAACCTCATTCTGATATCATGTATTGTGATATACAGGTCTCTGTTGTGTAATAACCTCATTCTGATATCATGTGTTGTAATACACTACCGAGTGGTTCAGCGGCTGGAGGCGTCACTACAGACCCTGGTTCAGCGGTCTAAGGTACTGCATCTCAGTGCTGGAGGCGTCACTACAGACCCTGGTTCAGTGGTCTAAGGTACTGCATCTCAGTGCTGGAGGCGTCACTACAGACCCTGGTCCAGCGGTCTAAGGCACTGCATCTCAGTGCTGGAGGCGTCACTACAGACCCTGGTTCAGCGGTCTACGGTACTGCATCTCAGTGCTGGAGGCGTCACTACAGACCCTGGTCCAGCGGTCTAAGGCACTGCATCTCAGTGCTAGAGGCGTCACTACAGACCCTGGTTCAGCGGCTGGAGGCGTCACTACAGACCCTGGTTCAGCTGTCTGAGGCACTGCATCTCAGTGCTGAAGGCGTCACTACAGACCCTGGTTCAGCTGTCTGAGGCACTGCATCTCAGTGCTTGAGACGTCACTACAGACCCTGGTTCAGCGGTCTATGGCACTGCATCTCAGTGCTAGAGGCGTCACTACAGACCCTGGTTCAGCGGTCTAAGGCACTGCATCTCAGTGCTAGAGGAGTCACTACAGACCCTGGTTCAGCGGCTGGAGGCGTCACTACAGACCCTGGTTCAGCGGTCTAAGGCACTGCATCTCAGTGCTGGAGGAGTCACTACAGACCCTGGTTCAGCGGTCTAAGGCACTGCATCTCAGTGCTAGAGGCGTCACTACAGACCCTGGTTCAGCCTTGAGACAATTGAGACATGGATTGTGTCTGTGTGCCAATCAGAGGGTGAATTGGCACGACAAAATATTAAAGTGCCTTTGAACAGGGTATGGTAGTAGGTGAATGGGGTATGGTTGTAGGTGAACGGGGTATGGTAGTAGGTGAACGGGGTATGGTAGTAGGTGAACGGGGTATGGTAGTAGGTGAACGGGGTATGTTAGTAGGTGAACGGGGTATGGTAGTAGGTGAACGGGGTATGGTGGTAGGTGAACGGTGTCTGGTGGTAGGTAAACGGGGTATGGTGGTAGGTGAACGGGGTATGGAGGTAGGTGAACGGGGTATGGTGGTAGGTGAACGGGGTATGGTAGTAGGTGAACGGGGTATGGTGGTAGGTGAACGGGGTAGTAGGTGAACGGGGTATGGTGGTAGGTGAACGGGGTATGGTAATAGGTGAACGGGGTAATAGGTGAATGGGGTATGGTAATAGGTGAACGGGGTATGGTAATAGGTGAACGGGGTAATAGGTGAACGGGGTATGGAGGTAGGTGAACGGGGTAGTAGGTGAACGGGGTATGGTGGTAGGTGAACGGGGTATGGTAATAGGTGAACGGGGTATGGTAGTAGGTGAACGGGGTATGGTAATAGGTGAACGGGGTAATAGGTGAACGGGGTATGGTAGTAGGTGAACGGGGTATGGTAATAGGTGAACGGGGTAGTAGGTGAACGGGGTATGGTAGTAGGTGAACAGGGTATGGTGGTAGGTGAACGGGGTATGGTAGTAGGTGAACAGGGTATGGTAGTAGGTGAACGGGGTATGGTGGTAGGTGAACGGGGTATGGTGGTAGGTGAATGGGGTATGGTATTAGGTGAACGGGGTATGGTAGTAGGTGAACAGGGTATGGACAAAGGTGAACGGGGTATGGTGGTAGGTGAACAGGATATGGTGGTAGGTGAACGGGGTATAGTAGTAGGTGAACGGGGTATGGTAGTAGGTGAACGGGGTATTGTAGTAGGTGAACGGAGTATGGTGGTAGGTGCCAGGCGCACCGGTATGTGGCAAGAACTGCAACAGTTTCCCGTGTGAATCAAGAATGTTCCACCACCCAAAGGACCGGCAGCCAACTGGACAACTGCGGGAAGCATTGGAGTGAACATGGGCCAGCATCCCTGGAGTCAACATGGGCCAGCATCCCTGGAGTCAACGTGGGCCAGCATCCCTGGAGTCAACGTGGGCCAGCATCCCTGGAGTCAACATGGGCCAGCATCCCTGGAGTCAACATGGGCCAGCATCCCTGGAGTCAACGTGGGCCAGCATCCCTGGAGTCAACGTGGGCCAGCATCCCTGGAGTCAACATGGGCCAGCATCCCTGGAGTCAACATGGGCCAGCATCCCTGGAGTCCACATGGACCAGCATCCCTGGAGTCCACATGGACCAGCATCCCTGGAGTCCACATGGACCAGCATCCCTGGAGTCCACATGGACCAGCATCCCTGGAGTCCACATGGACCAGCATCCCTGGAGTCCACATGGACCAGCATCCCTGGAGTCCACATGGGCCAGCATCCCTGGAGTCAACATGGGCCAGCATCCCTGTTGAACGCTTTCGACACCTTGTAGAGCCCATGCCCATGTAACAGTATAACTTCCGTCCCTCTCCTCGCCCCTACCTGGGCTTGAACCAGGGACCCTCTGCACACATCTGCAACTGCCTCCCACGAAGCATCGTTACCCATCGCTCCACAAAAGCCGCGGGGGAACAACTACTTCAAGGTCTCAGAGCGAGTGACGTCACTGATTGAAACGCTATTAGCGCGCACCCTGCTAACTAGCTAGCCATTTCACATCGGTTACACCCAGACAATATGAGGCTGTTCTGAGGGGAAAAAGAGGGTGGAACTCAATATTAGGAAGGTGTTCTTAGTGTTTTGTCCACTCAGTGTAGATTGTTTTCTATTTTTCAGGACCTTGTAAAGACCCACCTGATGCTGGCGGTCCGAGAGGAAGTGGAGTTGCTATGGGAACAGATTAAAGAGCTGTCAGAAAGGAACGCCCAGCTGGAGAGAGAGAACTGCATCCTGAGGACGCTGAGAGACTGACACTCCTGTAATGACGTTGTTTAAATTAGTAATACCTGTAACATTACTGATGAGTGATTCTGTCCAACTGCAGAAAACAATAAATAACTGTGATTAAAGAGTATCTGGCTACCTAGAGCTCACACACACACACACACACACACACACACACACACACACACACACACACACAGCGTTGTCGGGGGTAACCGGCAGAGCCGGGTCGGAATGTGGATCTGAGCGCTAAGAGGAAGGGAAGGCTCAAACAGTCAGGTATCAGCACACGCCACCTCTATATACACCGCACCTCTATACACACCACCTCTATACACACTATACACACCACACCTCTATACACACTATACACACCACACCTCTATATACACCACCTCTATACACACCACACCTCTATATACACCACCTCTATACACACTATACACACCACACCTCTATACACACTATACACACCACACCTCTATATACACCACACCTCTATACACACCACACCTCTATATACACCACCTCTATACACACTATACACACCACACCTCTATATACACACTATACACACCACCACCTCTATATACACCACCTCTATATACACCACCTCTATATACACCACCTCTATACACACTATACACACCACACCTCTATACACACCACCTCTATACACACCACCTCTATATACACCACCTCTATACACACCACCTCTATACACACCACCTCTATACACACCACACCTCTATATACACCACCTCTATACACACTATACACACCACACCTCTATACACACTATACACACCACACCTCTATATACACCACCTCTATACACACCACATCTCTATATACACCACCTCTATATACACCACCTCTATACACACCGCACCTCTATACACACCACACCTCTATACACACCACACCTCTATATACACCACCTCTATATACACCACCTCTATATACACCACACCTATACACACCACACCTCTATATACACCACCTCTATACACACCACACCTCTATATACACCACCTCTATATACACCACCTCTATATACACCACCTCTATACACACCACATCTCTATATACACCACCTCTATATACACCACCTCTATACACACCACCTCTATATACACCACCTCTATACACACCGCACCTCTATACACACCACACCTCTATACACACCACACCTCTATATACACCACCTCTATACACACCGCACCTCTATACACACCACACCTCTATATACACCACCTCTATATACACCACCTCTATACACACCGCACCTCTATACACACCACACCTCTATATACACCACCTCTATATACACCACCTCTATACACACCGCACCTCTATACACACCACACCTCTATATACACCACCCTCTATATACACCACCTCTATATACACCACCTCTATACACACCACACCTTTATATACACCACCTCTATACACACCACACCTCTATATACACCACCTCTATATACACCACCTCTATATACACCACCTCTATACACACCGCACCTCTATACACACCACATCTCTATATACACCACCTCCATATACACCACCTCTATACACACCGCACCTCTATACACACCACACCTCTATATACACCACCTCTATATACACCACCTCTATATACACCACCTCTATACACACCACACCTCTATATACACCACCTCTATACACACCACACCTCTATATACACCACCTCTATATACACCACCTCTATATACACCACCTCTATACACACCGCACCTCTATACACACCACACCTCTATATACACAACCTCTATATACACCACCTCTATACACACCGCACCTCTATACACACCGCACTTCTATATACACCACCTCTATATACACCACCTCTATATACACAACCTCTATATACACCACCTCTATATACACCACCTCTATATACACCGCACCTCTATACACACCACACCTCTATATACACCACCTCTATATACACACCACACCTCTATACACACCACCTCTATATACACCACCTCTATACACACCACACCTCTATATACACCACCTCTATACACACTATACACACCACACCTCTATACACACTATACACACCACACCTCTATATACACCACCTCTATACACACCACATCTCTATATACACCACCTCTATATACACCACCTCTATACACACCGCACCTCTATACACACCACACCTCTATACCGCACACCCTCTAGATACACCACCTCATATAACACCACCTCTATTATACAACCGCAACCTCTATACAACACCACCTCTATACACACTATACACAACACACCTCTATACACACTATACACACCACACCTAAATATACACCACCTCTATACACACCACACCTCTATATACACCACCTCTATACACACTATACACAACCACACCTCTATACACACTATACACACCACACCTCTATATACACCGCACCTCTATACACACCACACCTCTATATACACGCAACCTCTATACACCACCTCTATACACACCACACCTCTATACACACTATACACACCACACCTCTATATACACCACCTCTATACACACCACACCTCTATATACACCACCTCTATATACACCACCTCTATACACACCGCACCTCTATATACACCACCTCTATACACACTATACACACCACCTCTATACACACCACACCTCTATATACACCACCTCTATACACACTATACACACCACACCTCTATACACACTATACACACCACACCTCTATATACACCACCTCTATACACACCACATCTCTATATACACCACCTCTATATACACCACCTCTATACACACCGCACCTCTATACACACCACACCTCTATACACACCACACCTCTATATACACCCCTCTATATACACCACCTCTATATACACCACACCTATACACACCACACCTCTATATACACCACCTCTATACACACCACACCTCTATATACACCACCTCTATATACACCACCTCTATATACACCACCTCTATACACACCGCACCTCTATACACACCACATCTCTATATACACCACACCTCTATATACACCACCTCTATATACACCACCTCTATATACACCACACCTCTATATACACCACCTCTATATACACCACCTCTATACACACCGCACCTCTATACACACCACACCTCTATATACACCACCTCTATATACACCACCTCTATACACACCACACCTCTATATACACCACCTCTATACACACCTCACCTCTATATACACCACCTCTATATACACCACCTCTATACACACCGCACCTCTATACACACCACATCTCTATATACACCACCTCTATATACACCACCTGTATACACACCGCACCTCTATACACACCGCACTTCTATATACACCACCTCTATATACACCACCTCTATATACACAACCTCTATATACACCACCCCTCTATACACCACCTCTATATACACCGCACCTCTATACACCCACACCTCTATATACACCACCTCTATACACACCACACCTCTATACACACCACCTCTATATACACCACCCTCTATATACCCCACCTCTATACACACCACCTCTATACACACCACCTCTATATACACCACCTCTATACACCTCTATATATACCACCTCTATACACACCACCTCTATATACACCACCTCTATACACACCACACCTCTATACACACCACCTCTATACACCACACTTCTATATACCTACTCACATTGGCTCTTTCAAATCATCTTAATTCCTTGCATCCTTTCCTTGCGTCTGAGGGAAGGGACCTTGAACAGTTGATAAGGAGGCGAGGAAAGGATGGAAGGAATCAAGGAAAGATGCATTGAGATAAACCCATGATTAAAATATGTTCTAGAACTTGATAGACACATTGAAAGGTCGCTGGTTTAAATCCCCGAGCCAACTAGGTGAAAAATCTGTCTATACCCTTGAGGAAGGCACTTAACCCTAATCGCTCCTGTAGTCGCTCTAGATAAGAGCATCTGCTAAATGACAAATAGAAATTTGATGATCGACTAGACAGACCTTAGTTTGAAATGGAATACTTTATCTGCGATTGTTTGAGCTTGCCTGGCTAATAAACCAATATAGGTCCCAAAAACGTCAACCCATCGCAATAGCCTCGCTGTTATTCTGATGACAGACAGCGCCATCTTGTGGTAATACAACTGCAGTTATTCTGATTTTTATTTAACCTTTATTTAACTAGGCAAGTCAACTATGAACAAATTCTTATTCACAATGACGGCCTACCCCGGCCAAACACTAACCCGGATGACGCTGGGCCAATTGTGTGCCGCCAACAATCCATCAATACATTCGAGTAATGAACGGAGCTGGGGCATTCAAAGGGCGTTTCGCTTAGGACTTCGACTTCTTTCTGTTTGTCCCATCCACCGACCCGTCTGCTTGCCTTCACACGTAGAACTGTGCAGAGACGCAGCTAGCTATCTTGCTTGTTTTGAAATTAGTTGGCGAGGTAACTTAGCCGGCGTGGTAACTTAGCCAGCTAGCTAATAAACACGTTTAGCCAGCTAGCTAATAAACACGTTTAGCCAGCTAGCTAATAAACACGTTTAGCCAGCTAGCTAATAAACACGTTTAGCCCGCTAGCTAATTAAAGCGATTATCTAGGAACTTTGAAACTCCTTAACAAACCAGGTTGTCCTGAGGTTCGCTACTCTGAAGAAGACTGATCGAAGCTGAGATGAACCAATTTGAACAGTAAGTTGTCTGCCCGTCTGTGCTAGCCATGGTTCCCATTCTGTAATGTAGTTAGCTACTCATTAAGATGCTATGGTTGATTTAGTAAGCTAAGTGGTGAATGTGGGTAGTTATCAGCAACCCACAGTCGCCACTTAGCTAACGTTAGCTAGCAGCTACCCACAGTCACCACTTAGCTAACGTTAGCTAGCAGCTACCCACAGTCACCACTTAGCTAACGTTAGCTAGCAGCTACCCACAGTCACCACTTAGCCAACATTAGCTAGCAGCTACCCACAGTCACCACTTAGCTAACGTTAGCTAGCAGCTACCCACAGTCACCACTTAGCTAACGTTAGCTAGCAGCTACCCACAGTCACCACTTAGCTAACGTTAGCTAGCAGCTACCCACAGTCACCACTTAGCTAACGTTAGCTAGCAGCTACCCACAGTCACCACTTAGCTAACGTTAGCTAGCAGCTACCCACAGTCACCACTTAGCTAACGTTAGCTAGCAGCTACCCACAGTCACCACATAGCTAACGTTAGCTAGCAGCTACCCACAGTCACCACTTAGCTAACGTTAGCTAGCAGCTACCCACAGTCACCACTTAGCTAACGTTAGCTAGCAGCTACCCACAGTCACCACTTAGCTAACGTTAGCTAGCAGCTACCCACAGTTCAGGTGAGAGAGAAAAAATCACCCAGATAGGCCAGTCGTGTGAGAAACTCGTCATCATGCAAGCGGTCAGACAAGTGAAAATTATGGTCAGTAAAGAAAACTTTAAGCTCCTCAATTCAAAAAGACATGTCAATAATTTGATCCAGGTAGCCTAGTGGTTAGAGCGTTGGGCCAGTAACCGAAAGGTTGCTAGATTGAATCCCCGAGCTGACAAGGTAAAAATCTGTTGTTCTGCTCCTGAACAAGGCAGTTAACCCACTGTTCCTAGGCCGTCATAAGAATTTGTTCTTAACTGACTTGCCTCGTTAAATAAATAACCAGCGCACTTCTGTATGTAGTAAAAGCGTTACATGGTCGCTGCCCATATCATTGCATAATGCAGAAAATACACGGGAGTTCAGGGACCTTGCTTTAACAAAGTAGTGTCTAAAACGTCTTTCAAGCTGTCAAGCATTTTCTTGGCAGCAAGAGCCTCTCTGTGGATGCTGCAGTGGACCCAAGTTGCGTAGGGAACAACTGCTTGCACACGCGTTAACACTCCACTGTGTCTCCCTGTCATGGCTTTTGCGCCATCAGTACATATTATAACATTTTTATTTAACCTTTATTTAACTGTGTAGTGCCATCAGTACAGATACCAACACATCTTGACCACCAAAGTTCATTTGATGTCACAAAGCTGTCCAGTACTTTAAAAATATCCTCTCCTGAAGAGGATGTCTTCCTTAATTGACCCCCCATAAACATAACGGACATATACCTGGAGCTGTCCCAGGCCTGCCATGTCTGACTCATCCATCTGTAACACAGAATTCACTGGCTTGTATGCGACCCAGTAATTGTTTCAAAACATCTCCTGTCGTGAAAGTGTTTTGATGGAGGCATTGTCTGTATAGTTTTTTTGGCCTTTACGCCCAGCATTGTCCCAGCCATATCCGCGGCAGCAGGAAGAATGAAGTCCTCCACAATAGTATGGGGCTTGCCTGTCCTAGTCACTCGGTAGCTCACCATATAAGACGCTTCTAGCCCCTTCTTATTAATGGTATCTGTTGCTTTTATACATGTCTTACTACTCAAATGTTGACTTTATTCTCTCTCAAACAACTCCTGTGGCTTATTTTTCAAATTAGCATGTTTTGTCTCTAAATGTCTAAGAGTGATGGTTTCATCGAGTTGTGAGATGGTACTTTTGCACATATAACACAGTGTGGCTGAGGAAAGGTACTACTCCCAATATACATGAACCCCAAATCAATGTAGATCTCATCATATTTGCGCCTCTTAAGTGGTCCAACGTCCTTGTCTGTTGTTTGGTGCTTTCCTGGGTAAGGGGGGCAGTAGCTTCTCGGCTACATCAGATTCACAACTGTCAGTGTCCATGCTAGCTGGGCTAACAACACATGTAGAATTACTGATGCTAGCTTTGGATGTGCTCGTGGAAGCAGAACAACTTGTCGTCGACAGGTGTAGTACTGCTGGTAGTAGCAGGTGTAGTTCTGCTGGTAGTAGCAGGTGTAGTACTGCTGGTAGTAGCAGGTGTAGTACTGCTGGTAGTAGCAGGTGTAGTGCTGCTGGTAGTAGCAGGTGTAGTGCTGCTGGTAGTAGCAGGTGTAGTGCTGCTGGTAGTAGCAGGTGTAGTGCTGCTGGTAGTAGCAGGTGTAGTGCTGCTGGTAGTAGCAGGTGTAGTGCTGCTGGTAGTAGCAGGTGTAGTGCTGCTGGTAGTAGCAGGTGTAGTGCTGCTGGTAGTAGCAGGTGTAGTGCTGCTGGTAGTAGCAGGTGTAGTGCTGCTGGTAGTAGCAGGTGTAGTGCTGCTGGTAGTAGCAGGTGTGGACGACAGCACCACAACCAAATGAAAAGTCCCGTCTCAGACGACAGCACCACAACCAAATGAAAAGTCCCGTCTCCTCCTCAGACGACAGCACCACAACCAAATGAAAAGTCCCGTCTCCTCCTCAGACGACAGCAGTGGCGGTCATGACAATTTTTCAGCCGGTTATTGTCATGCAAAAGACTGCCGGTATCACGGTATCTGACCGTTTAATTAACATAAATACGTTTACCATCTCCAGCTCTCCACACTGACAAGCCGCTGATGCACCTTTTGGAACATCTACATTCTAATAAATCCATTTAATATACACCACAATAAATCCTTTCTTTTAGGTAGGTCTAAAGAAACATGATATGAAGAAAATGTATTTCATAAGAATGGAATGAGTTGTCCTACTGTATGTTATCTGGCTATGACATAGACTGTAGACTTGTTCATTTATCAGACTAGATACTGTATGTTATCTGGCTATGATATAGACTGTAGACTTGTTCATTTATCAGACTAGATACTGTATGTTATCTGGCTATGATATAGACTGTAGACTTGTTCATTTATCAGACTAGATACTGTATGTTATCTGGCTATTCTCCATGATATAGACTGTAGGCTTGTTCATTTATCAGACTAGATACTGTATGTTATCTGGCTATTCTCCATGATATAGACTGTAGACTTGTTCATTTATCAGACTAGATACTGTATGTTATCTGGCTATGATATAGACTAGACTTGTTCATTTATCAGACTAGATACTGTATGTTATCTGGCTATTCTCCATGATATAGACTGTAGGCTTGTTCATTTATCTGACAAGATATGGTCAAGTCCTGTCATTTTATTTTCTGATTTCATTAAGAATATTAATTGAATTTAGCTGAATAAAATAGGAAGGGTGTGAGTGCACCTACTGTTGGTCATGGAGTGGGCATTAATTTGTGGACACCTGCTCATTCATGGGCATTAATATGTGGACACCTGCTCATTCATGGGCATTAATATGTGGACACCTGCTCATTCATGGGCATTAATATTGCTGCTATAACAGCCTCCTCTCTTCTGGGAAGGCTTTCCACTAGATGTTGGTACATTGCTGCTATAACAGCCTCCACTCTTCTGGGAAGGCTTTCCACTAGATGTTGGAACATTGCTGCTATAACAGCCTCCACTCTTCTGGGAAGGCTTTCCACTAGATGTTGGAACATTGCTGCTATAACAGCCAACTCTCTTCTGGGAAGGCTTTCCACTAGATGTTGGTCCCCCTTTGCTGCTATAACAGCCTCCACTCTTCTGGGAAGGCTTTCCACTAGATGTTGGTACATTGCTGCTATAACAGCCTCCACTCTTCTGGGAAGGCTTTCCACTAGATGTTGGATCATTGCTGCTATAACAGCCTCCTCCCTTCTGGGAAGGCTTTCCACTAGATGTTGGAACATTGCTGTGGGGACTTGCTTCTATTCAGCCACAAGAGCATTAGTGATGTTGGGTGATTAGGCTCGCAGTCGGCGTTCCAATTAATCCCAAAGGTGTTCGATGGGGTTGAGGTCAGGTCTCTATCCAGCTAACTGGCTGTCCGTGTGTGTACACATACACACGTTAAAGATGACGACCCAGGGGATCAGCAGTGTTATGGTGTATAATGGGTGTATAATGGGTGTATATTCTCTCCCCCAGTCTGAAAGATGACGACCCAGGGTATCAGCAGTGTTAGGGTGTATAATGGGTGTATATTCTCTCCCCCAGTCTGAAAGATGACGACCCAGGGTATCAGGAGTGTTAGGGTGTATAATGGGTGTATAATGGGTGTATATTCTCTCCCCCAGTCTGAAAGATGACGACCCAGGGTATCAGCAGTGTTAGGGTGTATAATGGGTGTATATTCTCTCCCCCCAGTCTGAAAGAGGACGACACAGAGGACCAGGATGAGACGGTCTGTAATCGGGAGGAAGACGGCTCCATCAACAACAACAGACGCAAGGTACGCAGAACCACCAGACGCATACGCTGTGAATCCCCTCCCAAAACCCTGACCTCTGTCCCTCCCAAAACCCTGACCTCTGTCCCTCCCAAAACCCTGACCTCTGTCCCTCCCAAAACCCTGACCTCTGTCCCTCCCAAAACCCTGACCTCTGTCAACGCCGGTGTCACCTGTTGTGGTGAATCTGAGGGTGACTCAATCTAACCACCCAATCAGATTGACTCTACCTAACCACCCAATCAGATTGAGCAAAAACATGTTAAAATATTTTTTATTTAATGCTCTCCACTTGTCAGTGTTCCAAACGGGACATTAGATAAAAATACAAACATACAAACACCAGAGAGAATTCAAGCAGTGAACTGGAATGACATTCACTCTCATGGGATGGGTTGCCAAAAATAACTAACTGAAAGCCACACCCCCAATAAGCCTTGAATATGACTCCATTGAAGCATGTCACTGTGCTTCTATGGCTATATGCACCAGTCCACTGTGCTTCTATGGCTATATGCACCAGGCCACTGTGCTTCTATGGCTATATGCACCAGGCCACTATGCTTCTATGGCTATATGCACCATGTCACTGTGCTTCTATGGCTATATGCACCAGGCCACTGTGCTTCTATGGCTATATGCACCAGGCCACTGTGCTTCTATGGCTATATGCACCAGGCCACTGTGCTTCTATGGCTATATGCACCAGGCCACTGTGCTTCTATGGCTATATGCACCATGTCACTGTGCTTCTATGGCTCATTTGTTTATTTAGCAAACAAGACAGCTCCTCATCCAGTGCCTTTATCACAGTCAACACACGTATCCCAACCCTAACCCCCAACCCCTAACCCCCAACCCTAACCCCTAACCACACCTATATTTGACCTTTTTAATTAGCTTTGAAACTGCACATTTTCCTCTGCCCTATTGCAAAATGTGTATAATGGCTGAAAATTTGCTATAAAACAGCTGAATTCGCTCAGCCTCATGGCAAAATGTGTACAATGGCATATTTTCTGTAGAATTGCAGGAAGTTGTGTGTGCGTGCGGCGGCCTGTATTTCTGGCTTGTATTTTCAATTCGCACGCGACTTGCACAATATGTCAACAGTGGCCGAGTTTAACCGAAGCACAGACCAAAAACAGACTAAGCGTCAGACACATTTTACAAGCAGTTTTGGCTGATTGCTTGGGAACACATTTTACAAGCAGTTCTGGCTGATTGCCTGGGAACACATTTTACAAGCAGTTCTGGCTGATTGCCTGGGAACACATTTTACAAGCAGTTCTGGCTGATTGCTTGGGAACACATTTTACAAGCAGTTCTGGCTGATTGCTTGGGAACACATTTTACAAGCAGCTCTGGCTGATTGCCTGGGAACACATTTTACAAGCAGCTCTGGCTGATTGCCTGGGAACACATTTTACAAGCAGCTCTGGCTGATTGCCTGGGAACACATTTTACAAGCAGTTCTGGCTGATTGCCTGGGAATGCATTTTACAAGCAGCTCTGGCTGATTGCCTGGGAACGCATTTTACAAGCAGCTCTGGCTGATTGCCTGGGAACACATTTTACAAGCAGTTCTGGCTGATTGCCTAAGAACACATTTTACAAGCAGTTCTGGCTGATTGCCTAAGAACACATTTTACAAGCAGTTCTGGCTGATTGCCTGGGAACACATTTTACAAGCAGTTCTGGCTGATTGCCTGGGAACACATTTTACAAGCAGTTCTGGCTGATTGCTTGGGAACACATTTTACAAGCAGTTCTGGCTGATTGCTTGGGAACACGTTTTGGATGACGTTCTGTTGTTTACGTATTGTTGATCACGTGAAATACGTCAGGAGATTATTTTTTACAGCGACTTTCAGACTGATATCCAATGGAGTAGCAATGGTATCTGATGTTTAGACAATCAGTCCGTCTGGTTCTCAACCTCTCTTCCTTCTAACTTGAACCCAAATGATTCAATCTCATTTTTCTCCTTGCAGATTAAACCTGTGTCACTGTTAAAATGTATGCCTCATATAATATCACTGTTAAAATGTATGCCTCATATAATGTCTCTTTTGAATCTAATGCCTCATATAATGTCTCTGTGTTGAATCTAATGCCTCATATAATGTCTCTGTTGAATCTAATGCCTCATACTGTCTCTGTTGAATCTAATGCCTCGTATACTGTCTCTGTTGAATCTAATGCCTCATATAATGTCTCTGAATCTAATGCCTCGTATAATGTCTCTGTTGAATCTAATGTCTCTGTTGAATCTAATGCCTCATATGTCTGTGTTGAATCTAATGCCTCATATAATGTCTCTGTTGAATCTAATGCCTCATATACTGTCTCTGTTGAATCTAATGCCTCATATAATGTCTCTGTTGAATCTAATGCCTCGTATAATGTCTCTGTTGAATCTAATGCCTCGTATAATGTCTCTGTTGAATCTAATGCCTCGTATAATGTCTCTGTTGAATCTAATGCCTCATACTGTCTGTGTTGAATCTAATGCCTCATATAATGTCTGTGTTGAATCTAATGCCTCATACTGTCTCTGTTGAATCTAATGTCTGTGTTGAATCTAATGCCTCATATAATGTCTGTGTTGAATCTAATGCCTCATACTGTCTCTGTTGAATCTAATGTCTGTGTTGAATCTAATGCCTCATATAATGTCTGTGTTGAATCTAATGCCTCATATAATGTCTCTGTTGAATCTAATGCCTCATACTGTGTGTGTGTGTGTGTGTGTGTGTGTGTGTGTGTGTGTGTGTGTGTGTGTGTGTGTATCAGACGGTGAGTCCTGCAGCAGGAGAACATCCTCTTCAGTATAACTATACCTTGTGGTATTCTCGGAGGACTCCGTCCCGGCCCGCCAACACACAGAGTTATGAACAGAACATCAGACAGATCGGCACGGTGGCCTCGGTCAGTACACACACACACACCACTAACACGCATCATATATATACACACACACACACACCACTAACACGCATCATACATACACACACACACACACCACTAACACGCATCATATACACACACACACCACTAACACGCATCATATACACACACACACCACTAACACGCATCATACACACACACACACCACTAACACGCATCATACACACACACACACCACTAACACGCATCATATACACACACACACCACTAACACGCATCATATATACACACACACACACCACTAACACGCATCATATACACACACACACACACCACTAACACGCATCATACACACACACACACCACTAACACGCATCATATACACACACACACACACCACTAACACGCATCATACATACACACACACACACACACACACACCACTAACACGCATCATATACACACACACACCACTAACACGCATCATATACACACACACACCACTAACACGCATCATATACACACACACACCACTAACACGCATCATATACACACACACCACTAACACGCATCATACACGCACACACACACACCACTAACACGCATCATATACACACACACACACCACTAACACGCATCATACACACACACACACACACCACTAACACGCATCATACATACACACACACACACACCACTAACACGCATCATATACACACACACACACCACTAACACGCATCATATACACACACACACCACTAACACGCATCATATATACACACACACACACACACACACGCATCATGTAGTTGATGTTATCCTCTTGTGCTGTGATTGGTTGATATTGTAATCCTGTGATTGGTTGATATTGTAATCCTGTGATTGGTTGATATTGTAATCGTGTGATTCGTTGGCAGGTGGAGCAGTTCTGGAAGTTCTACAGTCACCTGGTGCGACCGGGGGATCTGACTGGACACTCTGTGATTGGTTGATATTGTCTTGTGCTGTGATTGGTTGGCAGGTGGAGCAGTTCTGGAAGTTCTACAGTCACCTGGTGCGACCAGGGGATCTGACTGGACACTCTGTGATTGGTTGATATTGTAATCCTGTGATTGGTTAATATTGTAATCCTGTGATTGGTTGGCAGGTGGAGCAGTTCTGGAAGTTCTACAGTCACCTGGTGCGACCGGGGGACCTGACTGGACACTCTGATTTCCACCTGTTTAAAGAGGGAATCAAACCCATGTGGGAGGTAATTCAGTGCTTTCAACGTATTCAGACCCCTTGACTTTTTCCACATTTTGTTATGTTACAGCCTTATTCTATAATGGATTCAATATTTATTTTTTCAATCTACACACAGTACCCCATAATGACAAAGCGAAAACAGGTTTTTAACACCTACCCTTTGCTATGAGACTCTAAATTGAGCTCAGGTGCATCCTGTTTCCATTGATCATCCTTGAGATGTTTCTACAACTTGATCGGAGTCCACCTGTGGTAAATTCAACTGATTGGACATGATTTGGAAAGGCACACACCTGCATATATAAGTTCCCACAGTTGACAGTGCATGTCAGCAAAAATCCAAGCCATGAGGTCGAAGGAAATGTCCGTAGAGCTCTGAGACAGGATTGTGTCGAGGCACAGATCTGGGGAAGGGTACCAAAACATTTCTGCAGCATTGAAGGTCCCCAAGAACATATTGTCCTCCATCATTCTTAAATGGAAGAAGTTTGGAACCAGCAAGACTTCCTAGAGCTGGCCGTCCGGCCAAACTGAGCAATCGGGGGAGAAGGGCCTTGGTCAGGGAGGTGACCAAAAACCCGATGGTCACTGACAGAGCTCCTCTGTGGAGATGGGAGAACCTTCCAGAAGGGCAACAATCTCTGCAGTACTCCACCAATCAGGCCTTTATGGTAGAGTGGTCAGATGGAAGCCACTCCTCAGTAAAAGGCACATGACAGCCCGCTTGGAGTTTGCCAAAAGACACCTAAAGGACTCTCAGACCATGATAAACAATATTCTCTGGTCTGATGAAACCAAGATTGAACTCTTTGGCCTGAATGCCAAGCATCACATCTGGAGGAAACCTGGCACCATCCCTACGGTGAAGCATGGTGGTGGCAGCATCATGCTGTGGGGATGTTTTTCAGCGGCAGGGACTGGGAGACTAGTCAGGATCGAGGGAAAGATGAACAGAGCAAAGTACAGAGAGATCCTTGATATAAACCTGCTCCAGAGCACTCAGGACCTCAGACTGGGACGAAGGTTCACCTTCCAACAGGACAACGACCCTAAGCACACAGCACAAGACAACGCAGGAGTGGCTTCGGGACAAGTCTCTGAATGTCCTTGAGTGGCCCAGCCAGAGCCCAGACTTGAACCCAATCAAACATCTCTGGAGAGACCTGAAAATAGCTGTGCAGCAACGCTCCCCATCCAACCTGACAGAGCTTGAAAGGATCTGCAGAGAACAATGGGAGAAACTCCCCAAATACAGGTTTGCTTGTAGCGTTGTACCAAAGACTCAAGGCTGTAAACGCTGCCAAAGGTGCTTCAAAGTACTGAGTAAAGGGTCTGAATACTTATGTAAATGGGGTATTTCAGTTTAAATAATTAGGAGAAATGTTTAAACCTGTTTTTGCTTTGTCGTTATTTTATATTCTGTGTAGATTGAAGGGGGAAACAATTTAATCCATTTTAGAATACAGCTGTTACCTACACACTACCCCATAATGACAAAGGGCAAAAACAGGTTAGGGTTAGGGTAAAAACAGGTTAGGGTTAGGGCAAAAAACAGGTTTTTAAACATTCTTGTAATGAATAAAAAATAAAAAACAAAAGTAACATTTACATAAGTATTCAGACCCGTTACTCAGTACTTTGTTGAAAAACCTTTGGCAGCGATTACAGACTCGAGTCTTCGTGGGTATGATCAGTGGTTTAAATTACCCCCAAAAACTACTGAAGTACAGATACTTTAAAGTACTACTTAACAGACTACAAACCATTACAGACAACAAGGGAAGCACAGCCGAGAGCTGCCCAGTGACACGAGCCTACCAAGCGAGCTAAACTACTTTTTATGCTCGCTTCGAGGCAAATAACACTGAAACATGCATGAGAACACCAGCTGTACCGGAAGACTGTGTGATCACGCTCTCCGCAGCCGATGTAAATAGGTCGTCATTCACAAGGCCGCAGGGCCAGACACATTACCAGGACGTGTACTGCGATGCGAGCATGTGCTGACCTACTGGCAAGTGTCTTCACTGACATTTTCAACCTCTCCCTGTCTGAGTCTATAATACCAACATGTTTTAAGCAGACCACCATAGTCCCTGTGCCCAAGAACACAAAGGTAACCTGCCTAAATGACTACCGACCCGTAGCACTCACGTCTGTAGCCATGAAGTGCTTTGAAAGGTTGGTCATGGCTCACATCAACACCATTATCCCAGAAACCCTAGACCCACTTCAATTTGCATACTGCCCAACAGATCCACAGATGATGCAATCTCTACTACAGTCCACACTGCCCTTTCCCACCTAGATATGTGAGAATGCTGTTCATTGACAACAGCTCAGCGTTCAACACCATAGTGCCCTCAAAGCTCATCAATAAGCTAAGGACCCTGAGACTAAACACCTCCCTCTGCAACTGGATCCTGGACTTCCTGATGGGCCGCCCCCAGGTGGTAAGGGTAGGTAACAACACATCCGCCACGCTGAGCCTCAACACGGGGACCCC
Organism: Salmo trutta; assembly: GCF_901001165.1. Classification (NCBI taxonomy): domain Eukaryota; kingdom Metazoa; phylum Chordata; class Actinopteri; order Salmoniformes; family Salmonidae; genus Salmo; species Salmo trutta. The sequence goes on along the minus strand of NC_042964.1, from coordinate 203,585 downwards.
TCAGGGGTGCGTGCTCAGTCCCCTCCTGTAAATCAAAATCAAATCAAATCAAATCAAATTTATTTATATAGCCCTTCGTACATCAGCTGAAATCTCAAAGTGCTGTACAGAAACCCAGCCTAAAACCCCAAACAGCAAGCAATGCATGTGAAAGAAGCACGGTGGCTGGGAAAAACTCCCTAGGAAAAACTCCTGAGAAAGGCCAAAAACCTAGGAAGAAACCTAGAGAGGAACCAGTCTATGAGGGGTGGCCAGTCCTCTTCTGGCTGTGCCGGGTGGATATTATAACAGAACATGGTCAAGATGTTAAAATGTTCGTAAATGACCAGCATGGTCAAATAATAATAATCATAGTAATTGTCGAGGGTGCAACAAGCACGTCCGGTGAACAGGTCAGGGTTCCGTAGCCGCAGGCAGAACAGTTGAAACTGGAGCAGCAGCATGGCCAGGTGGACTGGGGACAGCAAGGAGTCATCATGCCAGGTAGTCCTAGGGCTCAGGTCCTCCGAGAGAAAGAAAGAAAGAAAGAAAGAAATAAAGAGAGAATTAGAGAGAGCATATTTACATTCACACAGGACACTGGATAAGACAAGAGAATACTCCAGATGTAACAGACTGACCCTAGCCCCCCGACACATAAACTACTGCAGCATAAATACTGGAGGCTGAGACAGGAGGGATCAGAAGACACTGTGGCCCCATCCGATGATACCCCCGGACAGGGCCAAACAGGCAGGATATAACCCCACCCACTTTGCCAAAGCACAGCCCCCACACCACTAGAGGGATATCTACAACCACCAACTTACCGTCCGAAGACAAGGCCGAGTATAGCCCACAAAGATGTCTGCCACGGCACAACCCAAGGGGGGGGCGCCAACCCAGACAGGAAGACCACGTCAGTGGCTCAACCTACTCAAGTGACGCACCCCTCCCATGGACGGCATGGAAGAACACCAGTAAGTCAGTGACTCAGCCCCTGTAAAAGGGTTAGAGGCAGAGAATCCCAGTGGGAAGAGGGGAACCGACAAGGCAGAGACAGCAAGGGCGGTTCGTTGCTCCAGCCTTTCCGTTCACCTTCACACTCCTGGGCCAGACTATACTTAATCATAGGACCTACTGAAGAGATAAGTCTTCAGTAAAGACTTAAAGGTTGAGACTGAGTCTGCGTCTCTCACATGGGTAGGCAGACCATTCCATAAAAATGGAGCTCTATAGGAGAAAGCCCTACCTCCAGCCGTTTGCTTAGAAATTCTAGGGACAATTAGGAGGCCTGCGTCTTGTGACCGTAGCGTACGTGTAGGTATGTACGGCAGGACCAAATCGGAAAGATAGGTAGGAGCAAGCCCATGTAATGCTTTGTAGGTTAGCAGTAAAACCTTGAAATCAGCCCTTGCCTTAACAGGAAGCCAGTGTAGGGAAGCTAGCACTGGAGTAATATGATCAAATTTTTTGGTTCTAGTCAGGATTCTAGCAGCCGTATTTAGCACTAACTGAAGTTTGTTTAGTGCTTTATCCGGGTAGCCGGAAAGTAGAGCATTGCAGTAGTCGAGCCTAGAAGTAACAAAAGCATGGATTAATTTTTCTGCGTCATTTTTGGACAGAAAGTTTCTGATTTTTGCAATGTTACGTAGATGGAAAAAAGCTGTACTCCCTGTTCACCCATGATTGCACGGCCAGGCACGACTCCAACACCATTAACTTTGCTGATGGCACAACAGTGGTAGGCCTGATCACCGACAACGATGAGACAGCCTATAGAGAGGAGGTCAGAGACCTGACCGTGTGGTGCCAGGACAACAACCTCTCCCTCAACGTGATCAAGACAAAGGAGATGATTCACAGCATTTCACTGTAAGGTCTACTACACCTGTTGTATTCAGCGTTTCACTGTGAGGTCTACTACACCTGTTGTATTCAGCGTTTCACTGTGAGGTCTACTACACCTGTTGTATTCAGCGTTTCACTGTGAGGTCTACTACACCTGTTGTATTCAGCGTTCACTGTGAGGTCTACTACACCTGTTGTATTCAGCGTTTCACTGTGAGGTCTACTACACCTGTTGTATTCAGCGTTTCACTGTGAGGTCTACTACACCTGTTGTATTCAGCGTTTCACTGTGAGGTCTACTACACCTGTTGTATTCAGCGTTTCACTGTGAGGTCTACTACACCTGTTGTATTCAGCGTTTCACTGTGAGGTCTACTACACCTGTTGTATTCAGCGTTTCACTGTGAGGTCTACTACACCTGTTGTATTCAGCGTTTCACTGTGAGGTCTACTACACCTGTTGTATTCAGCGTTTCACTGTGAGGTCTACTACACCTGTTGTATTCAGCGTTTCACTGTGAGGTCTACTACACCTGTTGTATTCAGCGTCTCACTGTGAGGTCTACTACACCTGTTGTATTCAGTGCATGTGACTAATAAAATTAGATATAAGATTAGATTAACTTCGCTGTTTATATTTTTGAAAACTTTTACTCAACTACATTCCTAAAGAATATAATGTGCTTTTACTCCATACATGGATGCACCTGAGCTCAGTTTCGAGTGTCATAGTAAAGGGTCTGAATTCATGTAAATAAGGTATTTCTGTTTAGATTTTTATTATTTAGCAAAAATGGCTCAACCTGTTTTTGCTTTGTCATTATGGGGTATTGTGGTGTCATTATGGGGTATTGTGGTGTCATTATGGGGTATTGTGGTGTCATTATGGGGTATTGTGTGTAGATTGAGGATTTCTTTATTTTTAATCCATTTTCGAATAAGGCTGTAACGTAACAAAATGTGGAGAAGGGGTCTGAATACTTTCCGAAGGCGCCATGTAAACTAAACAAGTACAGATATAAGATGGATTGTAATTACTGTTCTACAACACTATCTCTCTATACAAATGCCTTCTATTCAACCTTTATCGTTCTTGTCCTCAGAGACAGGCCCCCTTCCCCTCTGCCCAAATACAATGCACATAGACCATTCCATCCAACCCATAACACAATAATTAATACTTCGATGGCTACTAGTAAACATATTAAAACTGGTTCAAGTCAGTCTCCAACAGTATTCACTGTGTGTGATGTATGTAAGATGGTCAAGTCAGTCCATCAGCATGATCGCCTCCCATCCACTATAACCATACCTATAACGATACCTTTTGGTATGCACAGTTGAAGTCGGAAGTTTACATTCACTTAGGTTGGAGTCATTAAAACTCATTTTTCAACCACTCCACAAATTTCTTGTTAACAAACTATAGTTTTGGCAAGTCGGTTCGGACATCTACTTTGTGCATGACACAAGTCATTTTCCAAGAATTGTTTACTGACAGATTATTTCACTTATAATTCACTGTATCACAATTCCAGTGGGTCAGAAGTTTACGTACACTAAGTTGACTGTGCCTTTAAACAGCTTGGAAAATTCCAGGAAATGTTATGGCTTTAGAAGCTTCTGATAGGCTAATTGACATCATTTGAGTCAATTGGAGGTGTACCTGTGGATGTATTTCAAGGCCTACCTTCAAACTCAGTGCCTCTTTCCTTGACATCGTGGGAAAAATCAAAGGAAATCAGCAAAGACCTCAGAAAAAATATTGTAGACCTCCACAAGTCTGGTTCATCCTTGGGAGCAATTTCCAAACGCCTGAAAGTACCACGTTCATCTGTACAAACAATAGTACGCAAGTATAAACACCATGGGACCACGCAGCCATCATACCGCTCAGGAAGGAGACGCGTTCTGTCTCCTAGAGATGAACGTACTTTGGTGCGAAAAGTGCAAATCAATCCCAGAACAACAGCAAAAGACCTTGTGAAGATGCTGGAGGAAACAGGTACAAAAGTATCTATATCCACAGTAAAACGAGTCCTATAACGACATAACCTGAAAGGCCGCTCAGCAAGGAAGAAGCCGCTGCTCCAAAACCGCCATAAAAAAGCCAAACTAAGGTTTGCAACTGCACATGGGGACAAAGATTGTACTTTTTGGAGAAAGGTCCTCTGGTCTGATGAAACAAAAATAGAACTGTTTGGCCATAATGACTTGGTATGTTTGGAGGAAAAGGGGGAGGCTTGCAAACCGAAGAACACCATCCCAACTGTGAAGCACGGGGGTAGCAGCATCATGTTGTGGGGGTGCTTTGCTGCAGGAGGGACTGGTGCACTTCACAAAACAGATGGCATCATGAGGAAGGATAATTATGTTGATATATGGAAGCAACATCTCAAGACATCAGTCAGGAAGTTAAAGCTCGGTCGCCAATGGGTCTTCCAAATGTACAATGACCCCAAGCATACTTCCAAAGTTGTGGCAAAATGGCTTAAGGACAACAAAGTCAAGGTATTGGAGCGGCCATCACAAAGCCCTGACCTCCATCCTATAGAACATTTGTGGGCAGAACTGAAATAGTGTGTGTGAGCAAGAAGGCCTACTAACCTGACTCAGGTACACCAGCTCTGTCAGGAGGAATGGGCCAAAATTCACCCAACTTATTGTGGGAAGCTTGTGGAAGGCTACCAGAAACGTTTGACCCAAGTTAAACAATTTAAAGGCAATGATACTAAATACTAATTGAGTGTATCTAAACTTCTGACCCACTGGGAATGTGATGAAAGAAATAAAAGCTGAAATAAATAATTCTCTCTACTATTATTCTGACATTTCACGTTCTTAAAATAAAGTGGTGATCCTAACTGACCTAAAACAGGGAATTCTTACTGAGATTAAATGTCAGGAATTGTGAAAAGTGAGTTTAAATGTATTGGCTAAGGTGTATGTAAACTTCCGACTTCAACTGTATCTTTGTGTGTAACCCTCCAGGATGAAGCTAATAAGAACTGTATCTTTGTGTGTAACCCTCCAGGATGAAGCTAATAAGAACTGTATCTTTGTGTGTAACCCTCCAGGATGAAGCTAATAAGAACTGTATCTTTGTGTGTAACCCTCCAGGATGAAGCTAATAAGAACTGTATCTTTGTGTGTAACCCTCCAGGATGAACCTAATAAGAACTGTATCTTTGTGTGTAACCCTCCAGGATGAAGCTAATAAGAACTGTATCTTTGTGTGTAACCCTCCAGGATGAAGCTAATAAGAACTGTATCTTTGTGTGTAACCCTCCAGGATGAAGCTAATAAGAACTGTATCTTTGTGTGTAACCCTCCAGGATGAAGCTAATAAGAACGGGGGGAAGTGGATCATCAGGCTACGAAAAGGTCTGTAGTTTTTATTATTATTATTATTATTATTAGGCTCAGGCTGCGCAACCTGTTCGCTTTTTTTCCCTCTAAACCTCCCTTTTTAAATGTCGACTTTGGGAAAAAACGCCAAAATAACAACTTAACTGATCAGTGCTCTACATAGAGAATGATAGAAGCTTCTTGTGGCCAAAGGTTGTTTTAGCCATTGAGGGCTTCTGCCATCTCAGTCAACTGGATTCCTATGGGTAGCATCAGTGGAGCTGCCCATGATGTCACAGACACTATAATGGCACAGATATAAAGAGGAGTCCTCTATCTATCTCTATGATGTACCATCATACCAGGTCATTTAATACTGATAAAAAAAAAAATCATTGATTTAGCTACAGAAGTGCCATTTCTTACTGATCTCTACAGCTTCCATCCAAAAACCAATCCTTTGAAATGGCGTCAACACATACTGGAGGAGTTACTGGCTACAGTGGCCAGTCACGGCACGCATGACCAGAATGACACATCAATGAAGCACCAAAGCCACACCCCATTTCTATTAAAACATTTAGAAAGAGGCGGAGTTAGACTTTGGGCACGAAAAACGGTCCATCTTTAACATTCTAAACATCCATTTAATATTCTAAATGTCACCTTTATTTAACTAGGAACAAATTAAGAACAAATTCTTATTTACAATGACTGCCTACACCGGCCAAGCACGGACGACGCTGGGCCAATTGTGTGCCACCCTATGGGACTCCCAATCACAGCCGGTTGTGATACAGCTTGGATTCGAACCAGGGTGTCTGTAGTGACGCCTCCAGCACTGAGATGCAGTGCCTTAGACCACTGAACCAGGGTCTGTAGTGACGCCTCAACACTGAGATGCAGTGCCTTAGACCGCTGAATTAGGGTCTGTAGTGACGCCTCTAGCACTGAGATGCAGTGCCTTAGACCACTGAACCAGGGTCTGTAGTGACGCCTCTAGCACTGAGATGCAGTGCCTTAGACCGCTGAACCAGGGTCTGTAGTGACGCCTCAACACTGAGATGCAGTGCCTTAGACCACTGAACCAGGGTCTGTAGTGACGCCTCAACACTGAGATGCAGTGCCTTAGACCGCTGAACCAGGGTCTGTAGTGACGCCTCCAGCACTGAGATGCAGTGCCTTAGACCGCTGAACCAGGGTCTGTAGTGACGCCTCCAGCCGCTGGACCAGGGTCTGTAGTGACGCCTCCAGCCGCTGGACCAGGGTCTGTAGTGACGCCTCCAGCACTGAGATGCAGCGCCTTAGACCGCTGAACCAGGGTCTGTAGTGACGCCTCCAGCACTGAGATGCAGCGCCTTAGACTGCTGTGTCACTCGGGAGCCCAAACATCCTTTTAACATTCTAAACCTCCTATTAGCGTTCTGATCTCTAATTTAAACCTGCCTTTTAATATTGTTCTGACTGTGTTGATGACCGGTCTGGGAGAACATTATTCTGGCCATGTTGTTAATATTGTTGTTGTTGACAGGTCTGGCCAGCAGATTCTGGGAGAACATTATTCTGGCCATGTTGTTAATATTGTTGTTGTTGACAGGTCTGGCCAGCAGCTTCTGGGAGAACATTATTCTGGCCATGTTGTTAATATTGTTGTTGTTGACAGGTCTGGCCAGCAGCTTCTGGGAGAACATTATTCTGGCCATGTTGTTAATATTGTTGTTGTTGACAGGTCTGGCCAGCAGGTTCTGGGAGAACATTATTCTGGCCATGTTAATATTGTTGTTGTTGACAGGTCTGGCCAGCAGCTTCTGGGAGAACATTATTCTGGCCATGTTGTTAATATTGTTGTTGTTGACAGGTCTGGCCAGCAGGTTCTGGGAGAACATTATTCTGGCCATGTTGTTAATATTGTTGTTGTTGACAGGTCTGGCCAGCAGGTTCTGGGAGAACATTATTCTGGCCATGTTGTTAATATTGTTGTTGTTGACAGGTCTGGCCAGCAGGTTCTGGGAGAACATTATTCTGGCCATGTTGTTAATATTGTTGTTGTTGACAGGTCTGGCCAGCAGGTTCTGGGAGAACATTATTCTGGCCATGTTGTTAATATTGTTGTTGTTGACAGGTCTGGCCAGCAGGTTCTGGGAGAACATTATTCTGGCCATGTTGGGAGAACAGTTCATGGTGGGAGAGGAGATCTGTGGGGTGGTGGTCTCTATACGCTTCCAGGTACACACACACACACACACACACACACACACACACACACACACACACACACACACACACACACACACAGGCTGAATCTCTTGGGCCCTAAGCCCTTTATCGATTGGCCACTTGCTGATAGTGATCACAAAGTTTTTTGGGACCAAAACGGGCACTTGGGACCTGGGGCAAAGACGGAGGCATAGGCTCCTCCGATAGACAGTGAGAAAGTTGTACAAAATATGTGCAACTACAGTACCAGTCAAAAGTTTGGACACACCTACTCATTCCAGGGTTTTTCTTAATTATTACTATTTTCTACATTGTAGAATAATAGTGAAGACATCAAAACTATGAAATAACACATATGGAATCATGTAGTAACCAAAAAAGTGTTAAACAAATCCAAAAATATGTTATATTTGAGATTCTTTATAGTAGCCACCCTTTGCCTTGATGACAGCTTTGCACACTCTTGGCATTCTCTCAACTAGCTTCATGAGGTAGTCACCTGGAATGCTTTTCAATTAACAGGTGTGCCTTGTTACTTTGTTGAATTTCTTTCCTTAATGTGTTTGAGCCAATCAGTTGTGTTGTGACAGAACATTGCCTTATTTGGTAAAAGACCATGTCCATATTATGGCAAGAACAGCTCAAATAAGCAAAGAGAAATGACAGTCCATCATTACCTTAAGACATGAAGGTCAGTCAATCCGGAAAATGATAGTTTTGTCAAGTGCAGTCGCAAAAACCATCAAGCGCTATGATGAAGCTGGCTCTCATGAGGACCACCACAGGAAAGGAAGACCCAGAGTTACTTCTGCTGCAGAGGATAAGTTCATTAGAGTTACCAGCCTCAGAAATTGCAGCCCAAATAAATGTTTCACAGAGTTCAAGTAACAGACACATCTCAACATCAACTGTTCAGAGGAGACTGTGTGAATCAGGCCTTCATGGTCAAATTGCTGCAAAGAAACCACTACTAAAGGACACCAATAAGAAGAAGAGACTTGCTTGGGCCAAGAAACACGAACAATGGACATTAGCTGGTGGAAATCTGTCTTTTTGGTCTGATGAGTCCAAATTTGAGAGTTTTGGTTCCAACCGTCGTGTCTTTGTGAGACGCGGGTGTGGTGGTGTGAAGCTTGGGTGTGGGGGTGTGAAGCTTGGTGGTGTGGGGGTGCTTTTCTGGTAACACTGTGAATTATTTAGAATTCAAGGCACATTTAACCAGCATGGCTACCACAGCATTCTGCAGCGATATGCCATCCCATCTGGTTTGGGCTTAGTAGGTCTATCATTTGTTTTTCAACAGGACAATGACCCAAAACACACCTCCAGGGTGTGTAAGAGCTATTTGACCAAGGAGAGTGATGGATTGCTGATGTAATGGGAAGATGACGAGGCTGGCTCAGGCTTACAGCTAGCTAGCAAGCTAATGTAATGGGAATATGAACAGGCTGGCTCAGGCTTACAGCTAGCTAGCAAGCTAATGTAATGGGAATATGAACAGGCTGGCTCAGGCTTACAGCTAGCTAGCAAGCTAATGTAATGGGAATATGAACAGGCTGGCTCAGGCTTACAGCTAGCTAGCAAGCTAATGTAATGGGAAGATGACGAGGCTGGCTCAGGCTTACAGCTAGCTAGCAAGCTAATGTAATGGGAGTATGAACAGGCTGGCTCAGGCTTACAGCTAGCTAGCAAGCTAATGTAATGGGAAGATGACGAGGCTGGCTCAGGCTTACAGCTAGCTAGCAAGCTAATGTAATGGGAATATGAACAGGCTGGCTCAGGCTTACAGCTAGCTAGCAAGCTAATGTAATGGGAATATGAACAGGCTGGCTCAGGCTTACAGCTAGCTAGCAAGCTAATGTAATGGTAATATGAACAGGCTGGCTCAGGCTTACAGCTAGCTAGCAAGCTAATGTAATGGGAATATGAACAGGCTGGCTCAGGCTTACAGCTAGCTAGCAAGCTAATGTAATGGGTAGATGACGAGGCTGGCTCAGGCTTACAGCTAGCTAGCAAGCTAATGTAATGGGAATATGAACAGGCTGGCTCAGGCTTACAGCTAGCTAGCAAGCTAATGTAATGGGAATATGAACAGGCTGGCTCAGGCTTACAGCTAGCTAGCAAACTAATGTAATGAGAAGATGACGAGGCTGGCTCAGGCTTACAGCTAGCTAGCAAGCTAATGTAATGGACAGGTTTTCGTGTACATTAATCAGAAATACGGCTCATTCAAGCGCTAAACTCCTTAGCTGGATGAAAAATTGCGACTTGTTTTCTGTTGACTTATTTTACTATTTTTGAGGGTAAAGTAGTTGTGACTAAATGAGGTGCTGAAATTGTTGGGGTGAACTTGTTGCCAAGGGTACGAAGTTGGCAAAGGATTCCCAGTCGATGAAGAGGCTTCCAAAGGTTGCGGTGGAGCCCTCGATGACTCGACAACTAGCATTTCAGATTGACTGAACGCGCATATCGAGTGTTCAAAGTGTTCGGTTAGAGATTCAGCCTCACTCACGTGTGTGTGTGTGTGTGTGTGTGTGTGTGTGTGTGTGTGTGTGTGTGTGTGTGTGTGTGTGTGTGTGTGTGTGTGTGTGTGTGTGTGTGTGTGTGTGTGTGTGTGTGTGTGTGTGTCTAGGAAGACATCCTGTCTATATGGAATAAGACGGCCAGCGATCAGGTGACGACATCTAGAATCCGAGACACTCTTCGCCGCGTCCTGAACCTCCCTCCCAACACCATCATGGAGTACAAGACACACAACGACAGCCTGAAGTACGATTCGCACTCCCACTATCGTGTACACACGACCACTCACTGTGTTATCTCTATAGATAATTCAAACTTTTTTTATATTGATCTGTGCGTTTTCTTTTTAGGGATAATTCCAGCTTCCGCAACACAAAGATCACCCTGTGAAGAGAGACGGAAGAGAGGCAAACCCACCTGACCGTTTCTCCTGGAGTTATACTGTTTCCTCATGGACGATAACATGACTCTCTCTGTCTCCTCTCTCTGTCTCCTCTCTCTGTCTCCTCTCTCTGTCTCCTCTCTCTGTCTCCTCTCTCTGTCTCCTCTCTCTGTCTCCTCTCTCTGTCTCCTCTCTCTGTCACACTCTCTCTGTCACACTCTCTCTGTCACACTCTCTCTGTCACACTCTCTCTGTCACACTCTCTCTGTCACACTCTCTCTGTCACACTCTCTCTGTCACACTCTCTCTGTCTCCTCTCTCTGTCTCCTCTCTCTGTCACACTCTCTGTCTCCTCTCTCTCGGCATCTCTCTCGGCATCTCTGTCTCTCTCTCTCTCTCCTTTTCTGTCTCTCTCTCTCTCTTTTCTGTCTCTCTCTCTCTCTTTTTCTGTCTCTCTC